>NW_027633645.1:0-35821 GCF_053919585.1 Euprymna scolopes | reverse complement strand
ACAGGAAAATGTCTAAAAAACACTACTTTTTTGTTTTAAATTTGAATATATTATTTATTGATCTTTTATCTTCAATCTGTGATATATAAAACTTTGGTACATAAATTGATTATTTATTTTTTAATAGACATTTAAAAATGGAGTGGCGTGAATTTAAAAACAAACGTTTTTCTTAAATATTATATTCGGTTTATTGGAAAGAGCATGAAATTTCATATTGACCCTGAAAATATCGTAAAAATAGAATCAATATAAAATGTTTGATAGATTTTGAAAGTTTAAAAATTGAAAAATACTAAACTCGTAACATTCAATTAATTTCATTACTATTTTTTAAAAATATTTCTATTATTTTTTATACAACTTTAATAGTTTATTTTGGAAGTACAACCCATAAAGAATATAAACAACCCACCTTTAAAAGAGAAATTACGAGTTTTTTTTATATTTTATTTGCAGTTGCGTGTTGGGGGTGTCAAAAATTCCTACAAAATGTCTGATACACCTAGTGCCCCACTAGTTATAGCATATTTTTTATTTTAGCTTTTTTCTCTCCTTTTTGTACTTTATCAAATTGGACATTTAACTAAGATTTTTTGTCGCTGAATATTGTCATTTATTAGCGTACGTTACCATAGTTTTTCTTCCTGCTTATATATCAAAATTCCATGACACATTGCTTTTTTATGAAACAGAACAACATTTTATTGTAATATTAAGCTTGTGTTTAATATGTCACGTTTATGAAGAATGTGTTCAATAAGAGCAGCCTGAAGCTGTGTAATCTAGAAAACAAAACTGTGTCATCGGCATATTCACACAGGATTATACATTACATATTTATCAAAAACTTCTGAAAATTTCAATAGTAAAAAACAAAACAAAAATTAAATTAAGAAAAGATGAAAAAATAAATGAATAAACTGCGTTTAAAAATAGATCGAGAGTTGTGCCTGTAAGACACATTCTTTACAATTACATTATTCAGTGTAAAATCTTCACCTAGGGCCTACTGACATTAATGCAATATATAAACCTAATATACGTTACCTACCGCTATATGTACTGAAAAGGAAACTACTATACACAAGAAAAGCACGTGCATATATATATATATATATATATATATATAACTTACTAACTAGCTCTTCAAAAGTATTCAAAAACATACGAGTTTCTGTATAAATGAGTCGCCATTTCCCAAGGCCAAGGGCTACTCAAGAATAAATACTTTATAATTTTTATTATTAGAATAGTATTGGTAGAGTGGGTAGAATGAAATTACATAAAAGAGTGGCTACTTGGCTACTAAGCTATTTGTAAACCTTAGACTTTTAAAGGGGCCAGTAATTATATGCACATATATTGTTAAATGTGTACATATAGAGAGAGATACCATCTCTTCATATCTCATAGAATGAATATGTGAGTATTAGTATTAGTTGAAAATTTATGAAAGTAGTGGAATCGTTAATATGATAAATATATTCGAACATTCTGATCGGCATTTTAGTTTATAAATTAAATAATAGGCTAACTTCATAGCAATGAAAGCAAATACTGCTAAATCTAAGCGAGATAACTCCGAAAACTTGGGTCGCTTGAATATCTCTAATTTGACGCCTGGCTAGATCAGATTAAAATTACAACTATCACGAGAAAATTAAAACTAATATAAGGTTTAATTTATTTTCGTAATAGACAGGAATAAAAAATATGTGTTTAATATTTTCAGGTATTAGGTTCTTACAATAGAAAAAAGTTGATATTCTTGTATTTTATTTAAAGATAATTTACACGATAATAAAGGTTTGGTTTGGTCTGACTAGACAAGTTTCTCTAATTTGCCCAAGTGTAGAACTGGATTTGGCTATTCTGTGATTTCTCTCAGCATCAAGCGTACGCTCTTTACTCGGGGTACTACCCAGATATACAAAATTGTCTGTGAAATTTAACTTCTTACTATAAACAAAGATGTTTGCCTCCACATATGGCATTTCTATAGGAGGAGAATACATAACATATGTTGTTTTTTTTTTGGGGGGGGATAAGTCCAAAAGGTTTACAAGCGTTATAAACAAACATTTTAATTTCAAATTTCGAGACGTTTGCAATGAAATGATGGTGAAATTTTTCTTCGTTGGATTCATTGGTTTATTCATTTTTTTAATAACCCGTGAAAGGCATCATCATCATCATCATCATCATCATCATCGTCGTCGTCGTCGTCGTCATCATCATAACAGCGTGAGCGTTGTAGACAAACATTTATTTTAAAATTCGAGACGTTTAAAATGCAAGCCTGGTGAATTCTGTGTTCATCGAATATATAAAAATATTATATATGAAAATATACTTACGCCGAACTGTTACCTGGTGACTATACCCATCGTGTCTGATTGGCAACCAAAGGAATGTTACCTAAAAAGAGTATTATACATTACGTTAGCATACACAAATGTGTATGAAATAGCTTGAATTACATTTTTAGTTCAAAATTCACGATGCTTCTGTCCAGCATCTGGCGGCTAGTGGTGTTCTGACATCTGTGTTTGCAAGTATCTTTCCACAAATCAGCAATGTGTGAGATGACCATTCAAGAAAACTTTCCAGTTATCTTGCACTTGCTTGTTATTGAATTTTGACTGTGGATGCTCAGAGAGTGATACATGTGTCGTACAATCATTTATCATTTAGATCATTTTGTACAGATGTCTCTTCTTTACAAGTCCTGTTGCGATTGAGGCTAGGCGATGTGTACTGACCTACAAACAAATTATGTAGACACAAATCTGCTCAAAGGCAGCATAAAACGTATCTTAACATCGCTGTAAGTTTTGAGGGACAAGAACTAGTTTAGGTGAAGCTTTTGGCGGATGAGCAGCCATTTAAAGGGGCAGCACTGCTCACCCAGATCATAAGAGAGGTCTACAAAAGGTGACCTAAAAATCGTACCTATGGTTAGCTGGTCAATTAACTGCTTCTCACAGTTGTTTATTTCTACAGGGGAAATAAAAACAAAACAAAAACAATGTGATTTATACTAAAAAAAAAACTGAATTGAATATTGTTGTCAGGAACGTAAAGACACTTGATACGAAAGAGGCGATTAATCCAGAGTGAAGAAGAGCTACTGTTGCCAGAGAATTAGCTAGATATAACGTGGATATTGCTGCTCTATCTCAAATCCGTTTTTAGTGATGCAGATCCACTTACTGAAAAAATGTGCAAGGAATACGTTCTTCTGGAAAGGCAAACCCATGGAAGTAAAAAGGAAATGAGGAGCTGATGTTGCAATCAGAACAAAGATCACAGTTGGAACAACGTGGTGGAATTGGTGATCGAATCATGTTACTGAGTGTAACTCTACCGTGTCAGTTATCTCAGTATATGCTCATATACTTTGGGGAGTAGGCAGGATGTCAAAATACGGTTTATCAAAATCGAAGGGATTTATTCAAAGGAATACCAAAAGCAGATATGATTCTGTTGTTGGAGACTTTATTGCACGGGTTGGAAGTAAGCACAACACTTGGGGCGTCTTTGTAAAATATACATGCAACACCTTCTACCAATAAAAACTCATTCACAAGGTAATTTGAATACACTTATAGCTAAACATGGTCATCTTCTTGATTATGTCATCATGCGCAAGCGTTGTAAAAGTTAGGCGGGGTGCAGATTGTGACACTGATCACAAACCTCTTCGTGCTTACCTGAAGTTGTGTGTAAGGAAAAAGGTCAGAGCCAATGGAGTAAAAATGCTTAAGAGCATCGATGTTTCCAAGTACCAAATTAATGGAGCGTATGCTTAGGACCTCATATATATATATATATATATATATATATATATATATATATATATATATATATATATATATATATATATGACTACTTCATTTAATCACATAAATTAATATACGAAATTTATGCGTAAACTTTAAATATTTACTTCAATAGCTAGGTAGCAATTTATATATATTTTATAACTTTATATATATATATATATATATATATATATATATATATATATATATATATATATACAAGCTGAACGCTGACACGCGTTGCTGTGGCTCAATTTGGTGCAATGGAAAATCCTAATAAAAAGAGAAAATGCATGTTTCTTATATTCTTAGTACAGTAATCCACTCCAAAAAGTAAAATAAAAAAGGCAAAAATGAAAAAAAATGGTACACTTGCAGAATTGTATCCTGATCCTCGGGATTATCGTCAATCATGGCTTGGGCTCAACCAACAATCAGTGGATAAAGCTGAACGTAGCAAAAATGCTGGAACGCTAAATGGGTGTGTGTGTGTGTTTTTTTCTATACAAAAATGTGAGTTAGTAATTGATATTTGAGTTATTGGCGGGGGTTACTATACACAGATTCGAAAAAGTTGTCCAAAAACAAATAACTGAAAGCAATGCTAAGGTAAGTTATGTTTCTACCTAACTGGATAATTGTTTAGTGTTTTTATGTAATGTAAAATGTTTAATCGGCTCGAAAAACAGAAATGGTTGCAGACTCTGTTGAATACGTTAAGTTTGGGAAAGTTAGATGAAAACTAAAAACTATAAAATACAGTGGCAAAACTCTACCGAATATATGTTACCATGACATAGGCTGACATAATCGGTGAGTTTGTGACAGTATTTTGTATAGTTATTTTAGTTTTAACTCACTTTCTCAAACTTAACGCAATCAACAGTGTCCGCCACCATTTGTATCTTTCAAATACACCGATACACACTGTTTTTCAAGCCGACTAAACGTCACATTAAATGAAAAGTGTTTGTATTACTAAACACAGATACAAAGAAGTTGTCAAAAAATAGATATATAACAAATAATTTTTATCAAAGGCAAGAAAAGTAAATGTTCTACATAACTGGATAAGATTTTAGTGTTTTTATGTAATGTATAATGTTTAATCGGTTCAAAAACATGCAGTGTTTATCGTTATATTTGAAAAATACAAATGGCGGCAGACTGTATCGAACACGTTAAATTTGGGGAAATTTTGAGAAAATGAGTTTAAACTAAAAAAAACTATACAAAATACTGTTAGGAACTCACTCAATATATGTTACTGTGACGTAGGCTGACATATAATAAGTGGTTTAATCTTTTGCTCGATACAGATGACGACTTTTAAGAGCCCCTTTTAGTGAGTACCTTGTTTGAGGATATTTGTACAACTAAACGGCAAATCTGCCCAAAAAATCCGGTATTATTTTACTATAAGGCCCGTCTCATGTTCGTATATAACGAAATATTTTATTGTAGATTTCAGTGTACTAAAAACGAACCTGCAAACCGTTTCTGTCACAAAAAAAAAAGTTTTCATGATATGAAGAAATTGCTTTTTCGAAAAGTGGGTGATTACTTTTCAATGTAAATTTAACTTAATATGAGCACACACTTTCTGATCACCTGAAAGAGGGGCATTTTTCTGTGTGTTTCTTGGCTAAAAAGTTTTTTTTTGTTTGATTTTTTTTGCATGGTAATAACCCCTGGACTTTGGGACTATTTCCCATTTCACAGCCGTAACCTTCGTTTATGCTAGGCGCGTGCATAAACGAAAGCTGTTTAGCCAATAAACATGGGAAAAATACCCCCCTCTCTCAGCTGGCTAGAAAGTGGGTGCTTATTTTAAGTTAAATTTACATGGAAAAGTGATCGCCTACTTTTCGAAAAAGTAATTTCTTCATATCATAAAACTATCCTTTTGAGACGGAAACGGTTTGCAGATTCGTTTTTAGCACACCGAAATCTTAAAAAAAAGTTTTTTTGTTATATACGAACCTGAGACGCACGGCCCTTTATGGAAAATTTTATCAAAAATCCGGGAGAAAATAGTTTTCAATAAAAGCAGCAAATGAATTCGATAGAAAAAAATGGATGCTATTTTAAAAAAAATTTCTGTTTTTGGCTAAAAGGTTTTGTTTGATTTCTTTTGCATTTTGCAATTTTAACAGGTACTTTTAAAGGATTTACCAAGCGTAGAAAGAAAGCCCCCTCCCCAGAACCGTTGCCAAAAAGTGGATGATCATTTTACGTTAAATTATTATCGAAAAGTGATCCTCCACTTTTTAAAACTAACATATCTTCATATCTTGGAAACTACTCGTTTGCCTTAATTATAAACGTTATTTTCGTTTTCAGCGATCCCGAAAACCTATAAAAATGGTAATTTTAAAGGAATTTTCGAGGGTGGAGTAATTCTTCATATTTACCTTCTTTTTTTCCAATAACATAAGAAATTAAGAATTAGACAAATTTATTTCAGGAAAGCTTTTAAAAATAAAAAAAAATTAGATAAACAAATGGTGCTAGTGCATTTACCGATCCGCGCTATTTTTTAAATCGTATTTCCAAGTTTAATTAAAGTTTTATGTCTTTTTTATTCAATTGTAAGGTTAAAGTACAATATATATATATATATAATTTAAAAAATAGGGATTGTTTTACCCATCTATTAATTAGATAGTTAAATGGTGTAATCCGACAGTCGTAAACCTGTGGTGCACGTAAAGGCTCATTTCTACTGGAAATGAAATATGGCGGACAGTCTCGCAGTTACGAAAAATATTTTAATTTTATTTAATATATTTTTATAATTTGCGATCTTAATGATCTTAATTTATTTTAATAACATGCAAACATTCATTTACACATACATTTTCTGAAAATTTCAATTAAATTGGTAATGTAGAAATATGGTTTTATGGACTTTGAACGAACCAAGAATTACATTTAATATATATATACATATATATATATGTATATATATATGTATATATATATATATATATATATGTATATATATATGTATATATATATATATATATATACATATCATTTGACGAAAATGGGAACGATTCAAGCCACAAGTATATAGCAAAGGAGCTGAAATTCTTGGCTTAAAAAAAAAAAAAACCTAGATATTGGTTTGATGAAAATGATTCTACAATCACCATCCTTGGGAGGAGAAGAAAAAGACTCACGAGATATGGCGGGGTTCTAATGGATCAGCTAAAATAACTGCGAAAAAGTATGTAAAGCTGCAAAATTAAAAGTACAGCGTGTGACACGCCGAATGTCTTCATCTTCAGTGTTGAGCCAAATTATTAGCAGAAATCCAGAAAGATTATGATCGCAAAAATGAAAAAAAGATACATTACAAAATCAGACCAGTTTTTGGACCACAACCTCTAACATTCGTATCGCTCAACATTGGATTTTGTGAAATCCAATATTGAGGGGATCATGGAACGATAGACACAACATTTTCAATGCCCTTTTTATAAACGGCCTGATGTAAATGATATAATTATTTCTAATCTCCCTACAAAAGGAGTTCGTTAATGAGATGATGACCGATCTCAGCATTGCTGAGACGAAAAGGACATCAAAAGAGAGCAAAAAGGGAAAAGCACCAGAACTTGATGGGATAACTGTTGAATTATTGCTATTTAGACGTTATAGCGTTATCAACGCATTTCTACACTCATCCTTGTTCTTTGTCATGATAATGCTATCCCTCAAGATTGCATTGATGCAATATTGATCTCACTTTATAAAGGAAAGGGGTCAAAATCTAAATATGGTGATTATAGGGGTATTCGCTTGCTTAAAGCAGTAGGAAAGGTTTTAGCAAAGATGTTGTAAAATCGTTTGCTGAAATGGATTTGTCATCCCAGAGAATCAATATGGTGTTAAATTTGGTTGCGACACAATGTACATGATATTCTCTGCGCAACAGCTAATGGAAAAATGTATGATGCAGCGAGTGCATTTGTATCAAGTTTTTGTCGATCTGGCAAAAGCTTTTTATACGATCAATCGCAATGCACTCTGGAAGGTTCTTAGGAAACTAGGCTGTTCTACTAGTTTTGTGGCAATGCTTCAGCAGTTTCGTCATAATATCAAAGCCCGAATTAACTTAATGGACCTCTGCCTGATCCAATTTCAGTTGAAAACAATGTGAAACAAGGTGATATACTTGCTCATCCATTATGTTTCATGAATTTCGCTGTGATACTGGTGCATGCTTTTAAAAATTGCGATATTGAGGTGAAGTTTCGGTTTCACACATCAGGTAAACTTTTGAACCTTAGACATAGCCGAAAACTTTTCAGAACCTTGTTTTTGAACTTTTATATGCAGATGATCAGACCCTTGTTTCACATTTAGAAGCAGACATTATATATATATATATATATATGTGTGTGTGTGTGTGTGTGTGGGTGTGTGTGTGTGTGTGTGTGTGCGCGTGTGTGTGGGGGTATTATGGTCATCATACGACTGATTACGGCCGCTGGACCGGACTAGTGCTCACCGTTTTGGGGGAACCATATTAATTAGGAAAATTATTCTCATTTTCAATTTAGGTAATATTATCCGCCCAAAAAAGTACCGCAGGCAAATAAACAAATAAATGATTACGAATAAAAATTCAGTATGTTTATAAATGGCGGGGATCGGTTCACCGGCAATGCGTTCGGAACCTAAGTCGAATGATTACGTGCTCGTAGCTAATATATTTATAAAAAATTGGTAATGAAAAAATTATTCCAAATTAACAATAATATCATACCCTTTGCTCAAAAAGTACAGCAGGCAACATATACACACGCACACATAAATACACAGACAAACACACATACACACACATATATATAGACACACACACACACACACTATATATATATATATATATATATATATATATATATATATATATATAAAGACAAAGTTTTTTCAAGTGAATGGGAAAACGAATAAGCCAAACCAAAATAGTCGATTCAACGCATTTAGTGAGATTCTTAATTTTTTTTTTTTTTTTTTTTTTTTTACACAGTGATCACCACTTATCACGGCCCGGAAGCCACTCAGGGATAAGGGTTATTGCAAGTACATCACGTTAGTGAGGAGATTTTATGAAGTGTTTAATTAGGGGGGCGGTTCATTAGGAATTTGTTAACATTAGACTTGAAGACATCCAAGTTGTAGTCCGGAGGGAAGCAGGCAGACGGAACAGAGTTCCACAGGCGTGCAGTTCTAAGAAAGAAGCTTTGCTCATGAAATCCGCGTTTTGATTTAGACACAGATATAGAGTGGGGGAAATTTTTCACAGTGGATTCAGCTAGACGGGTGATTTTCGTGAAAGTTTGGCGAGGGGGGACTAGGGATTGGAGTTCAGACGAGCACCTGCCATGAAAATAACGATAAAACAAGGATAGGCTCGCAACGTCTCTTCTGTGGGAGAGGGGTTGCAGGGTAGAGAAAAGGGCATCCCCCACTAAACCACGAAGTCTATTTTGTACTCTGTCAAGGCATGATAGGCTGTTTTTGGCAGCTCCTGCCCAGATATGGCAACAGTATTCCATCCTTGGCCGTACTTGGCTTTTATATAGATAGAGAATTGAATCAGTAGTGAGATATCTTCTGGAGCGGTAGAAGGATCCCACCATCTTTCCTGCGACCTTGGCAACAGACTAGATGTACGTGTTCCATTTCAGATCATGAGTAAAGGTCAAACCCAGAAGCTTGTCAAAACACGGGGCCTCACCCAGACGAGAGCCATCCATCACAATTGATGCCAGCTGGGGATCAGAGCGTTGATGATGTAAGGATAGGAGTTTGGTTTTAGATGCATTAAAGGTAACTAGCCACATCTTCCCCCACTGAACCACGCGCTCGAGATCAGAGGAGAGAGAATCCGAGAGAACTTCGTCATTTACAGCCTTTGATGTGTTGCCGTAGATGGTCGTGTCATCAGCATAGATGTCAACGAATGATTTAAGTATGTGTTTAGGGAGGTCAATGATGTAGATCAGGAAGAGAGTTGGGCCCAGGATTGACCCCTGAGGGACTCCAGCATTTATATTGCAGGCCTCCGATTTTTGTCCATCTACCACTACTCTTATGAGCCTATCGGAGCGAAATGATTTAATGATTGAGAAAACATTTCCAGTTATACCGTAGCTGGAAATCTTGTGAAGTAGACCCTTATGCCATACTTTGTCAAAGGCCTTTGATATGTCAAGAGCAATTGCCCTAGAAAGGAAGCCTTTGTCAAGAGATGCACTAATCCTGTGGGATATAACCGTCAGCACATCTGCGGTAGATCTTGCAGAGCGGAAACCATATTGTGTGTCACTAAGAAGGTTGTTTCTGCTGAGGTGGTTGACTATTTCTCTATTTAATATTGATTCCAGTAACTTACTCATAACACAGAGAAGACTTATTGGTCTGTATTGAGAGGGAGATGACTTATCACCTGAATTCTTAAATACAGGGCAAACTGATGAGGTCTTCCAGGGGGTCGGAAAGCACTTCTTCTTAAGGCAGCGCTTAAATAGTTTCGTAAGTATGGGAGCAAGTTCTGGTTGAAGCTTTTATAACACTATAATTGGGATGCCATCAGGGCCAGTTGCTTTACTGGAATCTAGGTTTTTTATTAGCTTGGCGACCTCATGCACGGATATTTGTATATTACCTAGCTTGTTCTGTGTTATAGGAGGAAATATTGGGAGTTGATGGCCTTCGTCGCATAGGGTAGAATTAGCTGCAAAGTTCTTTGCAAATAGTTTGGCCTTGTCTGACGCTGACGAGATAACCTCTGGTCCATTGATAATGGTTGGGATAGAACGCACACTTCTGTTCAGGATCCTATTTGTTATTTGCCAAAACTGGTGGGAACCAAGCCGCTGATCAGCTACCTTGGATTTAACAGACTGGGCATATAGCTCTCTTGCATTTTTTTTATTACTCTTTTACAGTGGTTGCTGGCAGTCCTGAAAGCAGCTTTAGTCTCAGTGCATCTATTACGTTGGTAGTTATGGAAAAAGTGATTTCTGTGCGCGATAGCAGCAGCACATTCTGGGGAGAACCATGGCTGGCTGTTAGGTTTTTGTTGGAATTTTTTTGATGGTATGAATTGGTCTATGCCTACAATTAACCATTCGGTCAGATCTGATACTATAGAGGACACTTCCTTTTTAGACATGGAGTGCAGAGGTAAATCAGATATGAATGTACGGAAGCTATCCCAGTCAGCCATAGAGTATCGGTATACAGTACGGTGGAGGGGTACGTCTGATGGCTTCTTACATTTTGTTTTTATCTTAACTGATACGACGGAGTGGTCGGAGGATCCTAAAGGAGAATGAACGGTACATGAACATAGCTCAGGGGAAGTTGAAAGAAAAAGGTCTAAGAGGCTTGCATATTGATTGGGTGTATCGGGCACACGGGTGGGTTCGCGAACAATCTGAGTGAGGTCATAAACAATGGCAAAATCATGACAAAACCTCCCCTCATCATCTGTCTTATTTGAATGGGTCAGCCATTCCACGTTATGGACGTTGAAGTCACCACAGATGTGGATGTTAGCCGAGGGATGTGAAGACAGTATGTGGTCTATTTTCTCAGATATGCTCTTAAAGATAGTTACTCCGCTGTTGTGGGGCCTATAGAGGGCAAATATAAATGCAGTGGTGTTAGCAAGTGCAACCCTGAAGCACATATAGGGTAAATTAGGATCTTCTCTAGAGATATCCCTGCCACATGGGAAGCCATCCTTAATGTAGGCACATATTCCATGCCCATGGCGATCTTGGGAGTCAGATTTAGCTGTTAAATTGGAGTATCCATTAATTATGAACTCATCTAGGGAAGTGGTCGGCCCTATTCCAGTTTCACATAGAAATAATATGTCCGGTTTCGTCTCCTGTAATTGGGTTTCAACCTCTGGAAGGTTGGAACGTAGACCCCTGATATTGGAGAAGGAGACCTGGTAGTAGGGGTCTACGCTGGAAGATGGGGTTCTAGGTTTAATCGAGTTTTTATTCTGGAGATATTTCATGTTGAGGTTTGGGGATTTGTGGAATAGGTCGGCATACTTGGTTAGAGCAGTACAGATAGGGAAAGTAAGAGAGAAAAAGACAGGAATTTTTTTTTTTTTGTAGCACACGAAAAGGTAAAGCCGTAACAATTACCCACTAGTATGGCATCGAGAGGCCCCACCAGAGACTACTGCATGGTCCAGATCACTCACCAAATGGCAATACAGCAGTCCCAGTACTTTGCGCCTGCTGATAGGACAGCCTCCTTAGTGGTTAATCCAAGGTTCGGGTCCCTGACTATCATACTATTATATCCTTTTAGTATTAATATACATTCTTACAGAGAAGGCGGGAAGAAGTAGTTGTAGCGGTTTGTACAAAAGATTTATAAGGCCTCATGGGCGATGAGGGTTAGTAGAAAATAAGAGAGTATTGAAGTAAAAGCAAAGACAAAAGACGAGAGATTAATATGTATATCTTATAAATGGATGGGCATTAAGAAAATGAAGAAGTTAACAGAAAGCAATATTTTCGAAAATATATGTGCTACTGTTTATGTGTAAACCCGTATAAAAAGACAAAGGAAACTACAGTTCGTCCAATCTTGGGGTAACGTCGCCACATCTGAGAATGTGCGTCTTATTTTTCTTCTTGGTTATCCATTTTTATACGATGGCGACGATCTTGCTCTTGGGAGACTGCTGGTATTTAAATAGTTTTATCCTGGACCCATAGCTACGGTCGCAGATCGGACATGTGATGGAGATGCCGGAGGGAGCAGGGATGTCTCTTTGCACGTGTCACTGCATGATAATGTAACCCCTGCTCCTTAATGCAGTCTGTTTTCTGTAAGCAGAGGGAGCACCAGAGATCTAGGCAGGAAGCAAGTTTCTCTAGTTAAGAATGTTGATTTGACATCTCTTCATGGAGTTTTTATGTGGTCTTTAAAACGCCTCCTCTCTTCACTAGCATTGCGTTGGCCTGGGAGTGATTAACCAAAGAGGATTTACGCACAAGTGTGTCTATCACAACACTTGCACTCTTAGATAGCATCCATAAAAGAGTACCAAACCCATTTAAGTACCGTGTGTGCGCGTGTGTGTGTGTGTGTGTGTGTGTGTGTGTGTGTGTGCTGTTGTTATAGTACTGTGGTCACATATCCTCGGCCAGCTGTGTTTGAGTTCTGGCATTGATATTATATTTCTGTAACTTATACGTTTGGCAGGAGAAGCTATCTTTGTTTAAAGTTTTGCAGACAGTTTTAACATGAGCTGTCTAATTTAACAATGCTTTAAAAACAAACTTAACGGCTTACCGCTGCCTTTCGTCTAAAAAAATTCGAAATCAATACGTCGATTTTCTTCTAGAGAGAAAATCAATAAAGTTCATGTTTTTTTCTTTTGTAAAGATACAAACAACAAAATTCCCTGCAACTCACGTAATCGTTTTAGTCTTCAAACCCGCGCACGTAATTCGGCTTCGCCCTTGTTTCAGACAGCGAAAACACTAGGTGTTGCGTAGTGTGGTATGAATATCTTTTATGTTGCTAGAGGGAGATATTCCTTCGCCGTGGTTGTCTATGTAAGAGTTTTAAAACTTTTTAACTACTCAAATGTTTTTTTCTGCTCACCTAGCGAGTATCTCAAATACATGCAAATGCAAACTTGTTTTGTGGAATATTACAAATATGTACTATTAATTCTATTATAGTAAACTTACGTATATTTATTATAAGACATAATCATGATGACACGCCGGTTCTTGATTGATCACTGCAGTAAAGCGACACATTACGAGCTCGGTAATTATGTAATAATATTAAGCACTGTATGTGGACTAACGTTGGACACCTTGCTGCAGAAAGTAGTGAAAGTCAAATAAATATCTCGCTGAAACGAGAACATAATCAAATATGAACCGTTTGTAAATTTTATATCCGCTCTGTTGAAAGAAATTGGCAGAACAAGCTTGACTTCTTGATACATTATAATGGATTACAACACTAAATATAACTTAGGAAATCAATAATCCCTGGAATTGTCATCGAAATACTGCAAACTTACCTGTTTCCCTGTGGCGCACCATAATGCAATAAATTTAACATTAGAAAAAAGCGTTCAACCTATAATGCTTTATTTTGTAACCCATAAAATCAAGTGTTTTATTATGTAAAAATACACTTTTGCTTTTATACTCATTGCACGTTTAATTTGTTTAATCGTGGTAGCGACAAATCAAAGTGCATAAAGGTTTCATCTAAACTCCGCATGTAAACCTGCAGACATTCGACATTTCTCTCATAGCGATTTATCTGCGTGGATGAATTGATGACTATGATCGCGTCTTAGTAGTATTCATTATAATCTTCGAACTTAAACATCACTAGTTAAATATGAAATATCTCTATTTTGATGTTACTTTATTACAAAAGCGGTGTTGTTATCTGTCCTAAAATTTATCAGGTTGAAAGAAATGTATTGCAGATTTTAATTTTTAAATTCAGATTAACATATCTCTACTCAAACAAAAGTTTATTGATCGAAATCAGCATCATCAAAATCAACAAAAAAACAAGCGTATTTATGCCAATAACATAAAAATCTTACGTCTTTGGAAGCGATGGAGTCGCTGAAGTCCATTTTTATATCATTTTTTTGTTTTTGAAGCATTTCTCAAACATAAAGTTCTCGAGATGCTGGACAATAGAGCGGATAAGGCAGAGTTTCCTAGCTCAATGCGTTCTACTGCTGCTTGGTCAGTTTCGCAACGTGCGGTCGGGGATTGTTATGGAGGAGAATTGGACCTTTTCTGTTTACTTAATGCTGGGTGTTGTTGTCGAAGTTTCTGATGCATTTCATCCATTTCTTTACAGTACTTCTCTGCTGTAATTGTTCCGCTTACACCCAAAATCATGTAATAGATGAAACCGGTGGAAGAAAACTAGATGCAATTCTGGCATCATGAAGTGTCGTGGAGTTTTGTCGGCATCTAACCACTGAGATGAGCGGCGCCCTTGTAAAGCGCCCACATTTTAGTGCAAGTCACAACCCAGGCGAGAAACAGTACGTTTTTATTTCGTAAAAGAAGGGAGGATGGCACTTTATAAAGGTGTTTCTTTTGGTTGTCGTTCCATCCGTGAGGCACCCATTTGTCAAATGATTTTGTCCTTCCAACTCCCTCTCAAGTAGTTAAAAGTTGTTGCATACGATACGTCAAATTCTAGAGACAATTTCTCGAATAGTTGTGTGTGGATTGGCTTCGACTAAGGCTCTTAATTGATCATTGTCCACATCCAATGGTCGATCACAACGTTTATCCTCTTCAGGTCCCTTTTTGCCACCACGAAATTTCTTAAACGACTATTGGGTTGTGCATTCAGTTGTGATTTTTGGGCTATAATGATACCGTGAGACGTTTCAGCAACCTTTTGGTCTAGCTTGAATTAAAATAAGGAAATTGTGCGAGTTTGCTTTTTCGTATTTACTAGTATTTTTTCTTGTATTTAACGTTCTAAAATAAGACATAAGTTTTCTAAGACGATTAGATAGAGCGAAATACGCTCTTTAAAATTATATATAATATAAAGTATTATAAAGAAAACTTCTTTGAAAATACACCATTTGAAATTAAAATTTAAAAATTAGCAAGAACCTTCTTGTAAACGTAATATTTTCTCCTGGCAGTAAACGATGTAGGCAGCTTTAAAATCCAGGAGACAGAAAGCGGAACGAGTCAGAGTCAATAGACGGATGAAAACGGTCTACAGACAGTGATGGCTCCCAGTAGAGAGGATCAGAATGTGTTAGTCTAGGGCTAGAGGCAACTTCCTAATGGGGAAACATCGGTAATAAAAGTTGCTGAAAAGACAACCCGATATTTGTTGAATAAATGGAACGAATATTCTTTGTAGCTTTTCGAATGATTCTTCAAACAAGATCAGGAACACTCCATGTATATTTCTTTGATTACTCCGATGTTACAACCCCAAAGAACTGTTGTAAATGTTACATGACTGTTATTCAACTGTATATTTTGTCGTACGTGCTATTCACACATTGATTCAACAAACGATAGAAAAACTAAATAAGACGAACACAGGTATATATACACGTCATATGAATGACTTGACACGTATATACAAACGTACTCACATTTTCATGAAAAAAATCCATACTACTAAACAGTGTACAAGTTTTTACACATCTATGCTTAATATATGCCCCTTCCTTGTACGACAGAATCCCTAGTATACTACATATTCGTTCAAGTGTCGTGTTAAACTAGAGCTTTTCACAAGCGTGCGTAAAGAACCTAGAGGCACAAAAGAAAAAATGGTCAGGAATTTAGTAAATTTTGGGAAAAAATAAGCAATCCACAGACACAAGCAAAATATCGGTCCAAAAGAAAAAAATGTATCGAATTAGCATAAAAACTCGTACTTACATGTTAAACTGTAATTTAAGAAAAGAAAAATAAACGAAAACACACGTACACATATATAAAATAGAAAACACACGTACACATATATAAAATAGAAAAGCGATACTTTATATGCTATCCGAAGAGAAAGAAAAAAGAAAAACAGTCGTAGAAAAAAAGAATATATGTTTACAAGAAACACAGGAAGAAAACAGAAAATGACGGGCAGACACAAATAAAAATGCCGTGTAAGTGAAAGGCGAAAAAAGAATACTATTTTTTACGCACACAAATCTTGAGAATTGTTGCCAAATTGTTTCAATGTTTGTTTTGATAACCTGTCAATCAAGCGCTTTTGTTTGTCAAACGCAAAACTTGATTTAATTGAATGCTCTTTTGCATGAGTGTTTGGTAAACTATCATATGTTGTGAATTTGTTTGCAACATTGAATTTGGTCCTTGTGGAAGTTTTTAGCTTTCGATTTTTCTATTTTGGAAAATTAGGACAGTAAAACTTTGTGGTACGGTGGAACTGTCGGAGAATGAGATTCTGCATTCTCAGTTTTGTAACAGAACTGGTGGGTTAGTCTTTTTAAATTAATGGCAGGACATTTTAAAATTGTATTTGTCTATAGTGCATGTATTTTTCAGATTTGTACTGAAATGTATAGTCACAATAATTGTAATGCATGCATGTATTTGAAAATTGTAAATGTAATTTTACGATGTATGTATGTATGTATGTATTTGTTTTTAGAAAGCTGCACGCTGTACACTAATTAAACATAAAAGAAAAACAGATAGTGAAGCAAGGTAAGCCATTTAAAGAAATTAAAATATAAAACAGTCGTGAAGGTTAAATTGTTTTTTTTTTTTTTTTTAACGGATGGTCAGCATATAAGATTAGACTTTCAGAGAGAGATAGAAAATATTGGATTTACGTCTGCTGCTATTTATTTTATTATTTTTAGGAGTGATTCGCGAAGTTTCTTTTCATTGTGATTTTCTGTTGACTGCAAGTAGGGTCAGCGTAAGACAAGATATTGTGGCTGGTTGCAGTTCCCGACTTTGAAGAAAAAGAAATTTCTCAGCATAGCAAAAGAAGGCTCACGTTCCGTCATGCATGAGCCGAGACTTGTTGCGGCAATTAATTTTAGCGAACACAAATACTTCTCTTTACAATGGTAAGGGGCGAAAAAATATAATGGCGTATGGAGCAATTATATTGCGAATTAATCAGGAAAGAAATGCGCAAAAAAGCAGAATAAAATAAACACGCTGTCAAGATGTTACGTGAATTGTTGTCCCAATTGAAAATAACAAGATAACATATTAAACGACATATTTGATAAAGGATATAAGGTATCTTGAGGTTGACCAGAGAAAATATGGTTCCATAGCCTTGAGCCCTAAGGGGCATAGGCCATCTACAACTTTGTATATGCTTTTGTAGCGACTGAGTTCTTTTTACGGGGTGAGGGGGTTGGCCCCACCCCCAACCCTCCCAGAAGGTACATACAGGGCCTAGCCTTCCCAAATGGTCAACCATCTAGTACTGGCCAGGCTCAACGTTGCTTAATTTCGACGATCTAGCGAGAACCGGTGTGTCAACGTGATTGCGCCGTACAGAAAATATTGTAGGTAGGTGTTATCTGTTTTCATCCCCAAGCGTAGTTTGAAACAAATGGAAGTGATGAGAGTCAATTGCTAGGATATAGAGTTTAAATTAGCAATATATATAAGAAGAGAGGATCAGAGAAACACAGACGAGAAAGTCGTCGAGTAAAAGAGGGGTAGAAGAGAGGCCTCTGTTGACTCTCGCGAAGGGGTGGCTGGAGATAAAGAACATCTACTCATCGCAAGATTACCAGGATGCCAGTACATGTGCAGTTGATATAGAACAATAACTATATCACCATAATATAAACGGTAGGGTACTGCTACACGTATGCCCCTTCTCTCCTGTTAGGGAAATGTGCTAGTGTAGTCCAACTGATAAGTTGTAGTTCAACAAAGCAATGCTGTATGTGGATGACTACGCACACCCACATACACACACATATATACATAACTACACATATACAAGGTGTCCATAAAGTTCGTGTGCACTTTAAAAAATTATGACTTTATTTATATTTGCGATAGAAATAATCTGTAAAAAATGTTATAAAGTTTTAAGTATAGTTATTGAATAATTTTTCACCACAAAATTCGTAACAATTTTTAGATAAGTAAAAAATAAGTAAAAAATATTTTCTTTTGTTTTTCAGAATCAATTTGATCCCATGGCTTCAATTGAGGAAAAAGTAAACTGTGTCCTTTGGTTGGCTGAATTGAAATCTACTATTGTTGTACAAAGAAAGTTTAGAATTAAATACGCTAAAAAAGCGCCTCATAGGAACACCATTTTTAAATGGATGAAAAAATTTAAAGAGACAAGCTCTGTCCATGATAAACGACGGTCTGGAAGGTCATGTGTCAGTGACGAAAGTGTTGCTTTCATAGAAGAATCCTTTACTGCAAGTCCAAGAAAGTCTGTAAGACGGACATCATTGGAGCTTGGGCTGCCAAAGTCTACTGTGCATAAGATTCTTTCGGCAAAACTTCATATGAAAGCTTACACAATTCAATTACATCAACAGTTCAATGAAAAACTTTGCAATGATGAAGCATTTGTGAGTAATTTACTGTTTTCTGATGAAGCAACATTTCACATTAGTGGCAAGGTCAACAGGCATAATAGCCGAATTTTGGAAACTGAAATCCCAAATAAAACTGTTGAACATGAAAGGGACTCTCTTAAAGTTAATGTTTTGTGTGCTTTGGGAATGAATCGAATCATAGGGCCATATTTTTTTGAAGACCGTGTTATTAACAGTGGCAGCTACTTAGATATGTTGCAGAATTACTTTATTCCGCAACTTGAACAATAAAACTTGAAAGATGATACAGTGTTTCAACAAGATGGAGCTCCTTGTCACTTTGCTCGGCGTGTTAGGCAGTTTCTAAATCAGGAATTTCCTAACAGATGGATCGGAAGGGGTGGACCATTTCATTGGTCTTCACGTTCACCAGATTTGAGTCCATTAGATTTTTTTATGGGAGCATGTGAAAACAATTGTGTATGCAACCAAACCTAGTTCATTGGAAGATTGTTAAAGCTAGAATAACTAATGTGATTCCAGACATTACTATAAATCATTTGGCAAATGTTTTTCGTGAACTGCAAAATCGTATTACCCTTTGTATTGCTAATGATGGAGGGCATGCGAAAAGTTAAATAAAATTTCAATAAAAGCTTTAAAAAAACATAGATTTACTTCTTTCAAATCCATTTTACAGCTGATTTCTATTGCAAATACAAATAAATTTATAATTTTTTTAAAGTGTACACGGACGTTATGGACACCCTGTATGTGTATATGTTATATATATATATATATATATATATATATGTGTGTGTGTGTGTGTGTGTGTGTGTGTGTGTGTGTGTGTGTGTGTGCGTAAAAGTCAGAGTTGTATTTTCCGTATACGTATTTATCATACAAAATAATATTTTCCTGAGGTGGAGTAACCAATGAATTTTTAACAAAGAGTGCTCATTACCAAAGTCGCGAAAGATATGCTTTTTTGTTCGTCATATAAATATATATATTGAGCACTTTTGAAGTAAATACTTAAAGTTTACGCATAAATTTATACTTTCGTATATTAATTTTATGTGAGTAAATTAAGTAGTTTATATATATATATATATCGCTACACATTTATTATCAGCACGTTTCGGTCAAGACATTAGAAAGGAACTAGTGCGATGTTCTAGCGATAGAATAATATATATATATATATATATATATATATATATATATATATATATATATATATATTGTTCATATCAACACGAAATAGTAAATAGAGCTTATAATAAGAACAAGTAGTTAATAAAAAAACATGTTAAACAACACTTGGAAAAAGCGTTAAAAATATATTTCATTTTTAAAAAGGAAACAAAAAGTGGATATTCCTTGATCCGCGGAGTTTCGAAGAAATATTTTCCTACTCATTAGAGGGTAGGATTTTGCAAAATGCGGGATCGGATTTTACTTGCAAAAGTATTTAATGAAACTACAAGTAATAGATCTTACTTGGTAACAAATAGTTAAGCAGAAGGAATAAGGTGAAGAAAAGGGTGATTTTACGCAAATAGTCTGGTGAAATATAAAATATCCAATTACGGTAAAATCCAAAAAAGTTGATTACATTTTCATTTCCACAAGTAAAATCCAAGGGAATCTCATAATTGGAAGATTGTCCAAAGTGATCCAAAAGGCAGCAATCCATGGAATAATTCACAAATTAACAAGGAAAAATGGAATGAGCTCAATTAATATTATTAAAAGAAAGATAAGATGTGCGTAGAAAAAGAAATGGAAAAATTTCAAACACGAGTGTCAAGGCTGGGCTGATTTAAGGAAAATGAGTGAAGAAGCGAGAGAAAAAAATTAAAATTAGATGGTTCACTTTGACATTGCCTTTTCGATTCTGAAATTAACTCAATCACAATTCAATTTTAATTGGGTGAATAAGTAAATAAATAAATCCGCACCCAATCAACCCTGATCTCAGCACAGATGAACATCACCACTCTGACCATTTTTATCCAAAAACCTCCTTTTTCCTGAAAGTTGATTTTCGTTTTTCATTAAGAATTCCGCTTTTGAATATAAGCGTTGTTTCCTGAAGAGATCTCTAGTTACTAAAAATTAGAAAACCGAAACATGTTCATGACTGTGTAGCAACAGATTACTGCTTATGTAAAAGCAAATTGAAATATATATATATATATATATATATATATATATATATATATATATATATATATATATATTGATGTAGATAGATAGATAGGATACCTTTTTGGAAATTTTATAAGTTTCAAATCTAAATGACTCTTGATCAGAATTAAACAAATGCAATCTCATAGAATTTAATACGTAAATACAGTCAATAACGATTATTTATTACTGGAGGTATTCATAGCCGTATCCTATTTTTAAAAGAGTGAAGATATAACATATGATAAATATTTGGAATCAAGTCTCCCCCTGCTGTTACTTCAGATCATTTTAAACCATAGCAGCAATGTTTTATCTCCTCTGTATCAAGGTCATATCTTTTTTAGAATACACACGCGCGCTCCCGCACACACACACACACACACATATATATATATATATATATATATATATATATATATATATATATATATATACAAAACTTTATTATAGCATTTAAAAGGGGAAAATGAGTTTTTTTGTGTCCATGATAAAAGGCAAGAACGTTGGTAAAACATTCAGTGGCGGTAAAAAAATTAAATAAATCGGCGGGTAAATCAGCCGACTGGGTTTCGCCCTCACTTTTTAAAGCCGAATTGAGGGTTTTCGTTTTGCATTGGGAAACGAATTCAAACGCGGGAACGACTAAAATAAAGTCGAACTATCAGAAAGGAAAATGTTATGGTAATTATACAATGGAGAGGAAACGCATTAGAGACTAATCACGTCCAACTCCAAATTTGCTTATAGAGAGAAGGTATTTTTAAACGGACGTGAATAGTCTCCATGACCCTCAGATAAAATAACGAATGAGCGTGACTTAAAGTAGAAACAAGGTCACTGCTGAAATTCATTGCACATCGCGGGTGTTTAAGTAAATGATCCGTTATAGCAGAACCATATATATTACTCAAGACATCCGTTGGTCATTAGATTCCATTCCAGATTTTGCTGGGTACATGCTGCTTTTTGATATTCCGTGAGGTTGTTTGTATAATACAAATAACTGGTCTATTTTATTACTATTTATTTTTGTGGATAGTTTGATTAGTCTAAGAGTAAAATGAAGTGAATATGTTTCTTCCTGTTGGGAGTTCCATTTTGTCTTACATTTAACATACCTTCTTTGTTTCATTTGTAGATCCTTGCTTAATAGTCAAGTTATCTTATATACATTTACCTCTCTCATCTTTGGCCTTTATATGTCAGTTTATTATATATTGTTTATTCATATTTTAATTTGTTATTTAGTAGACTAGAGTTAAACTGCTTTTGATATATGGTTTTTTAGCTGTAGGGGAATATGTCTAATAACCTTCCATTGTCTATACCAGAAAAATCAGCGTTACTTTTCATTTCACTAGCAATTCCGTCTGAATGTAAGTAGAATAAGTTGAGTTATCCTGACTATCGGTACAATCACACCGTATATAAACGACATTTCTGAATATATTCGTTTTCCGATGAGTTTAATTAAGTGTGTCGTTGTTCCTTGAACAAGGATCGTTACGTAGTCATTCATGATAATTCACGCCAGGTAAATAAACAAACAGAAGATTGTGGATCAGAACACGGACATTTAAACTAAATGCTAATAGGAAGTATACTGCATTTAATATTTATAAATTTATATATTTTTCACTTTGACCAAACTTTTAAAATGAGATTTTAGTTTCAAATTTCGGTATTCCATTATGGTGAGACTTGGGGAATATTTATGTTTTGCTCTCATCTATTTGATTTGATCAGGCACTGACATGAACATTCGTATGAGAATCGTCAAGGTCTTACTACGTTTGTGATGACTCATAAATTAGAAACGTTTTTGTGGCAGCACCACTAGAAGATTTCTTATGAGGCTAATGGCTTCCCTCTATCCGACTGATTTCCTGGATATACCACCTATACACCTTGAACAATACTGGACCGGTGGTAGGTAGGGGCATTCATCTCTCCGGGGTATTATACATACCAGATACCTAAATACATACAATGCCTAGTTTTCTACAACGGTACCCATTTCGTAAATACCAATATATACGTCGCTTAGTTTCGGATATTTAACGAGATTTGGTGCGAGAATGCCGGATATTTAACGAGTGTAATGTTTAATGTGTGCGTTCCCGTGATTATTGAGTACACGTTGAGGAAGATATGCGTAAATTATTAAATAGACGCGTGCAAGATTCTGTGGCTAGGAATATATGACATGTTAAAGACTGAAGATGTGTGTTCTAGGATGATTTTGGACGGTTTAATTCTGTTAGAAATGTTAAATCATTAAATGCGTGTTAGTGTCCTACCTATTCCTTAATAAAACGCACAACAAAATAACACTAGCTTTGAGAGCATTACGTCAATATGCATCAAAAGACATTTTATAATCTGTGTCAGTAATTCCCAGTTTGATTCGTTACCCGATTGACGACTTAGTTTCCAATGATATAGAAAAAGTTTTACTTCTTTTGATTACAAATAAAAAAAAACAAACATCAATTCTCATTTTCGGGGATTTAGATGAATGTTTATTATTTGTATAATTTGCATAATTTGAATCATTGTTCTTATCTTGTAAATTATTTTCACAATTTACTGATGGATAAAACTTCCGACTTTTTGTATATTTGCATGCCGAAATCTTGAACCTTTAATGAATTTAGAATGGAATCTTGTATTAAATTCACGACGTAGATTGTTCCTGTTCTGTCTGCAACAACTAAGTAATTAAATAATTCTAAAATGTATTTTTGCATCGATCGTACTGAAGATTGAAACTTCACCCCAGAACACTGCTTTTGAACTGATTAACACCTGTGCCACGGTCTCTCGTGTAGATTACAACGGGTGAAGAATTGTGAGAGTAGCATCCAAGATAAGAACATACATGTGGTTTAAGTTTTTATAAATATAAGTCTGTAAAAGATTGTCCGTATTCAATCTATACATGTTGTCTTAACAAGTACAATCACGCGGGTCAGAATAGGTCAGGGAGTACTGGTAACTAAAAGATGAATTCACCTTCTAAACCCTCAAAAATTGTGGTCACGTAAGAAAGACAAAAATTATGTAAACAGATCAATCATGTGCATCTTGTCAAACTGGAGATTCTTTATGGAATAAATACAGGATTTTGAAGAAAGTTATTAGACAAGCATAGATTGGTACACCTGACAACATCTCTTTTAGTTTTATTATTTGTTTTCCATGATTATTGCACAGCCACTTCCTTAGCACAGTTTTTTCTCTTAAAATTTTGACTCTGTACAGCCTCGATCTGAAAGAAAAGATGACTAGTCGCCTTTATTTTGATTGTCTATCATGTTTTTTCTAAATCGATTCAATATATAATTGTTTGTTTTGCACATGTTTATTATGACTTGAGTCAATCACGGTCAGCGTCTTTGTATATTACTAACCTTCAAAGGTTTACATTCTTGCAAAAAAGCTAAAACTACACAACATTAAAGTGCAACAATATATGATTAATGTATATTACATTTCTCTTAATCTTTCTGTATGTCTGTCTGTTTGTTCCATTTTCAAGGAAACTACTTGGCCAATATGATTGAAATTGTGTATGAAACTTTTTATGAAAAGGTATAGCAAATTAAGTATTATGTTATCCGTTTGATGAAGATTAAGGGATTCAATGAAATAAATAACAATTAGTTAGTAAATACCGCATTTATTCTGTGAGTTTTCTCAGAAACAACCTGGCCGCTCTGGCATAATTTTTGTATGGATCTTTGCTTTTATAAACTACAACGATTTTACGAGTTGTAATAAAGAATTTACGTGGGACATTATTTAAGTTGATCATATAAAACCTCGTTGATTCTGATAGTACGAATTTTTAATACATTAATGTAGACAACATGAAAAATGTTTTTGTTACAATTAGAGTCATCTAAATGCGAAGTAAAAAAAAGAAAAGAAAATGAAATTATCACGTTTAAAAGTGTTGATTAGTATAACGCAATAGGGATCCCACGCCATTAAGTAGCAATTAATAAAGCTCTGTCGGATTTTCGAAAGTGTAACTCTCAGTTAAGATAAGGATAACTAAGATCTGTAAAACATATACTTTTTCAGAGTTGGACAAAAAAATGGCTGGCACAGCAGAAATAAGAGATAGACTTCGTAGACAAAAAAATTCGAATGATGACCTAGCCCCACGTTTAAAAGCCCAAGAAACAAGAGTTTTCAAATAAATATTGTCCGGAAAGCAATGCAAACGAGACACGCCAATAATATAGAAAGCTCTTAGATGAATGTGACTTCCATTTCTGTCCGTCAATCTCATACCATTCTTTAGTTAACAAGTACGTCAAAAAGGAAATCATTATTTTGTTATTTAGCTTTCCTCAGTTTGCCTAAGAAAAAAGCGAAAAACGGCAACGAAGGGAAACGGCAGAGAAGTCGGTCAGCAATAAAGTAAAAAGGAAGGAAAGTGTAATTCTACTTTCATATCTATAACAGACATTTAAGTTTGTCGCTAAATATAAAAACGTATAATTAAACGCAAAGACCGCGTAAAATAAACAGTAGAAGGACTCGTATAACGAACTTTTAATTAATAAAAACATTTGTTACGTTCTTCACTCACTTAATCAAACAGAATGTTCAATAGGCACGATGTCTAGTAAGAGCTACAGGGAGTTTGTAATTAAAAATCTTAGCGGCGATTTTATCACTGTTATAAGTTGCAGATAGAAATTAGAGTAAATACTTAGGAAACTATTGTGCACCTGGAGGTCCTACACATTTTTATTAAATATTTATTTTATATCGCTGACATACGTATTTCTTCTGTTCGAATATCAATAATGTTGTATGCTTATATGTAGCTATTCAAAGCATATTACCTCTTTGTTAATTTGCCCATTACGTCTTCATCTATTTATGTAATCGAGTGAAGGAGACAAAATGGGTTCGTGTGTAAGTAATTATTATATTAAACTATCTCTAGGCTGTTCGTGTCTACTTCACTATTGCAAGTTCATGTGTTTATTTATTTCCTTGTTCGGTAAAGGCAGTTAGCTCTATATTTACTTAAAACACACACACACAGACACACACACAAATATATATATATATGTGTGTGTGTGTGTGTGTGTGTGTGTGTGTGTGTAAAGTAGTACCGTTCGTGTGTGTGTGTACACAACACTCCTACAGTCCACACCACTACACCGATCATGACCCAACCTGGCATGAAGATGGTCCCCACCGCACAGCATTTTCTAAGATAAACGTCAAAGGTGAAGGTCATAATCTATGTATATATACTCTTTTACAGCCCACACAACGGGGCCGATCATGACTAAACCTGACATGATGATATTCTTTGACCTATAGATAGTGCACACCATTTTCCAACGTCAAAAGTTAAGACCATATTTAATGCAGTTCTTTCAACGTCCACTTATTGTAAAGATGCCCGCGAAGCAGGTACTCAAGTGTACAGCAAATTCCGCGCAGAGCGTGGGTATCTTTGCTAGTATACTATGAACGGAGTAAACATTTTTGTTTCGTTTTGTTCGCTCGAAGTTTAAAATTGTAAACAATTTAATATACAAAATTATCCAAACTCTCATAGTTGGAGGGAAAATGTAGTCGCAACTTCCTAGCGTTTGTAATTGATCAAACACGCAAACGCACACACACACATATATATATATGTATATATATATGTATTTATATATATATATGTATATTATGTTATATTCATTAGATAACACTATCCTTCTAGACATGTATTTAAATATTAATTTCAGCTGTATTTCTCGTGGTTAACTTTTGTTGTGTGGTTTGTTTCTTGCAAATAAAGTCATAGATGGATTTGTATCTTTCGAACATCTTAAATCGTAACTCCCTACAGTGATGATTTCCGAAAGGATTATACACTAGTGCCTGTAAGTAGTAAAAAAAATAAGTATAGTAATTATTATGTCAGCCTCTTTAAGAACTCGGTTCTTATTGTTGACTACGCTGAGTTTTAAATTAAAGTCGGTCACTTAAGCTCGCATGCGCAGACTATGATGTTATAAGATTACTTTAGTGGTCTAGACATTTATATAATCTTATTTTAAATTGTATTTCTCGCGGTTATTAATGGCTATGTAATTTGTTCCTTGGTTATGGGCTCAGCGATGGCTTCGTCGCCAGGTTCGAATCAGCCGACCGGTTGTAATCGTAACTCCTTTCACTTAAAAAAATAACCTCAAACTAAGATATTAAGGGAAAGCTTAAAACAGTGAAATAAATGATTACCTAAGTATTTGCATACTTAAAGGAAAAGTAACTGAACACGACTTTCAATGATAGTAAAAATAAGGAAATTGAAAGGAAATGTTCATTTTGAAAAGCAAAAATCTAACAATCTCTGTCAATAATTGAAATAGAATAAAATGGGTTAAATATTTGTATGTATGAAGTGATTTATTGGTTGAATTAGCAATAGCATTATATAGAAAGGTTTAAAAACGCAATCTATACATAGGCATTTCCAAGCCTAATCGTCCTCGTAAGAAGTGGAAAAGGGGACCAGCTAACAGATATAAAGAAATGCAAAATCCTGCTTAAAAAGCATTAGGATGGGAATTTCAAATATATAGGGAAATAAATGTAATATAAAACATCAAGTATGAAAGAAGAAAAACAAAAGTAGATAACCGGTATAGCAGAGAAATTGAAGGTTTCTTGAAGAGCTGAGCGATGAACTGTATTAAGATGGGGTTTAATTCCCATAGAAGAATCCGTGAATATTTAGATTACAGCCAAAATTATTAGAAGCAATATCGACTTTTACTGCTTTCTTTATAATATTCTTATCTTATCATTCCCCATTTATTTGTATCCTTACTTTCTCTTCTTCATTTCCCCTTCACCTATTTGATATTTTATTTGTTTACTTATAAAAAGCTATCTTTATATTCTGTTACCAGTGAAGCATTGTTAGATTTTTGTCTGTTATATAAAAATTTTGCTCTCAGATCTCTGGGGTATTAAATATATTAAAAATCATAAGACCTTTTGAGTTTCACAGTATGTTTGCATGTATTACATCAAATGATGTATGGCACTGAAGTCCCTAATTACTGGTGATTTAGTTTAACTCTGAGGCGATATTCCAAATCTACCCGTGATAGTGTTCTATTGACCGTTCCTAAAGTTGCCTTAAAATAAATGTGGCATTTCTTTTTCCACCGACAAGATTTTCTGGACTTATACCTTCTCGAGGGATAAACTTCGCAGCATTTCACCCGTATCTAGCTAGCCAAACTTTGCATGGATCTAATTGATGGATAATAGCCGGCATTTCGTCTTAGGATACAGACGAAAGAATATAACTTAATTCACTTTTTTCCAGATACGCTTTTATCAGTTGATATAATCACTTTAGACGATAAGGTTCTCATATATTTTATGTTTTGTTCATTGCTTATTTATATTTCTTTTGTTAATGTATTTATTTTTTGACACTTTTCTCCATTCTCTAATCTTATTTGCCTTTAAACATCCCTATGCATTATTCATATTACTTGGATTCATTGGAATTCATCCATCATTCTAATCTTGAGGGTGATTGCTCCGTCAGCCATGAGTGGATAGAAGTTTTAAGTAATTCGTAATGGCTGATGGAACATGGGCGCTCTATTTTCGTGAAGTAAACTAGGGGTCTCGCTTGAAATTCCGTTCAAATTCCCGAGTTCGACAGAAACATTTCCGAGTTCGACAAAATACATCAGAAGAAAGTCGGAGGTTACATCGACCGAAACGTTGTAAATCGCACTCAAGATGAGATCAGTAGTCCGATGAATCCAAATAATACGCATAACCAATCCTCATTCAATTCTGAAACATTCCTATGCATTCTTTTATTAAAATTTCGCTTAATTTTAATCACCTCAATCATTCTCCTTTGGCCCCAACAACTCACAATTCCGGCAACGGCCATATATCTCCCCACTTTTGTTTTGCAATTTTATGCTTGCATGGGGCAATCAACTTTGCCCGGTCCTTGCTCCAACCTTCCTCACTATCTTCTGCATTATGCTAAGGCAGTTCACTGAGCATTTTATAATGGTGGCTACATTCGCAACCATCTCGGTGGTAGTCTGTTCAACCTCAGGCGTCTTCAGGGTCACTCAATGACTCTGGAGCAAATAATTCATTACCTCCTCTTCGCCAATGATCATGCACTTTGCGCATGTAGAGAGACCCCTGCAGCGTTTAACGTCTTTCTTCGCAGAAGTTGTTCAGCTCTTTGGACTGGAAGTAACCCTGAAGAAAACAGGGATCCTCAACGAGCCCGCACCTACTGAAAAGTGCATCTCAACTCATATCAACATAGGTGAGACCAAATTGAAGGGAGTTCAACGGTTCACATACCTTGGGTGCACTATCTCATCAGACACTATGATAGACAGAAATGTGTACAATAGACTGGTAAAAGTCAACGGTGTTTTTGTTTAACAGTATCGGTGAATGTGAAGCAGCACTAACTTACAGAGCTGTCGTACTGACTACTCTTTTGTACGGCTCAGAGTCGTTGGTCACGTATTATCGTCACCTGTCGCACCTCGAACGTTTTCACCAACGCTGCCTCCGTAACATCGTCAACATTCACTGGAGTAAATTCAACCTTGAAGTGCTTGAACAAGTGACAATCAGCAGTATCGAAGCCGTTATGCTGAAATCAGAACTACGCTGAACTGGCCACATCTCCAAAGTGGAAGACTACTGCTTTTCCAAAATCAACTTGTATCGCAAACATTCCACTGGCGACCACCACAAAGGAGCACAATAAAAAAACTGTACAAAGACTGAAGAAATCTCTTGGTGCCTGTCACATTGACTACTGCTAGTGTGCACACTATCCATTAAGCAACACTCGACGGAATTGTCTGGAGGAAAGAATATGATAAAGGCGCGCCAACTCACCCCCGCCCCCAAAATGATCATTGAAATTTCCTTGTTACCTCCTCTCCACAAAACTACAGTAATTTCAATGTAATGCGAACAAGCCATTCGCTAAACATTTCCTGATTCAGGATACCTCTTTATATATTTTCCCTTATTTCAGAATAGCCACCTATATCAATTGTAGTGTGCGTTGTTTTGGGTGAATTAAAGTAAAACTTAAATAACAAAGATCCATTACCTGTACTGTGTCAAAATATTAACTAAGACTTTTCAAATATGTTAAATATAAGACGGAATTGATTGTGATGGTCACTGAGAAATTAGTTTTTTTATTAGTTATAAACATTGAAGATATTGAAAAGTATTTGAATATTTTTTGAAATAGTTCATATTTTAATAGCTGTACCCGATTCCGTTCAAAAGCAAATATGCACAGACTTGTCATTTACTGTTTCGTCTTCATTTGTATTAAATCGATGATGTTTACCAAAAAAGCAATTTAATTTAATTTTTCAAAATTTGCTGAAAGCAATGTCGGAGCGTAGTAGAGAGATTTTTATTAGCACTATAGTTTAGAGATATTTTATTAGCACTACATTCCGCTCCACACAGAGAATTTGGTATTTTAGTAAAATTTTCCAGCGAAAAAATTTTTCTCACAAAATTAGATAACAATTCTTCCACAAGAATAAGAATTCGAGATTATTGCATTTATGTACATTATTTGGCAAAATGCCACTCACCACAAAGTTATCTACATATAATAGTTTAAAAAGAACAATAAAATTCATTAAAATAATATTTCTATGATCATTCCTGCTCGCATGGTTTATCAGCTAGCGTTATCGCCGAGTTATATGGACTTAAACACTCACGCCATTTTTGATGGAAGACAAAGCATAAACTTAGATATTATGAGTTATATCATTGTTGATGAATATTCGCAGTTGGTTCTAAAAGATGTCTGACTCTTATATTCCCTCTTTTAGAGAACACCATTGCATTTGTGGAATTAAAAAACTAATTTAAAGTAGGTGATTGTTTCTATGCAAAATAATTATATCGCATACTTATCAAGTAAGACAAATCACTAAGGTTTTTAGAAAAAGCTGATTCATTGGTTTGAGTTTCCATACAATTTGATCCCTATTGGAAAAACTTCGTAAAATACACCCTTCCAGAAATCGATGTTGATATGCAACTTAAAACATAGGTTGTCAATCCAAAACTCTACTTGTGCAATCAGTCCTGAACTGATCCAGTATTTGCTAAGTTCGATATCTAAATGACTCGTCATTGTTTTTATCGAAAATATATATGAAGGTCATTATTATTAAATGAAATGTAAATACCTATTTTCATTTACAAAACATCTATGTTTTTATTTAGGCGTCATCACTTCTCAAACCGCAAAGGCTACTGAAGAATAGTGATTTTATGAGTGTTAAGTTGATCTGATACACCGCGTTGCTGAGTAATGCGGGTGCTCATTGAACAGAATTGCTCATTGAAGGGAACGATTCAAGTAGACTGTTTACATTGGATTTGCAAACGATCATGTTTAAGTAAACTGAGAAGCATCTCTGCGGTATTGTATTCTACAGCCGAATTTTCTATGAAAGAAACTTTCTCATGGACGTTTCGTTTAGTTCTATTTCTAGAGATAAAAAACAAAAATAATGATAGTGCTTGTTATTAGACAAGTTATTGTAGCATCATTTAAATGTTTTTAGGTGCGTTGTAAGCACTGTTAAATTGTTTACTGGCATGAGAATCATGAATTCTTTCGTTATTGAGATGGTATTCAATAAGATTGGGGAAGTAGGGGGCTAACTTTATTACAGTGTATGAGTTTTAGATTTGTTATGGAAAAGTATCATCCGGTAATGTGATATTTCTATTTCTAACTTATCGTGGCCCTTAGTATTAATCCAAATTTAGCTTGATGTTCTTCCCTCACAATTTGGTGATTTTAGCTTGACAGGTCGGAAGAATCACATGTCTGCATATGTAACAAATCTTTTATTTCTTATCCACTTTTTTTAGATCTGAAAGATAAAATCATAATAAAGGTTTATCACGACCCTGTTTTGCAAAAGAAAAACCCATAAACTTTTGCATTTCAGTAGCTTAAAAACATCCTGGAGTTGGACATTATAGTAGCAAACCGACCTGACCTAGACAAAGGAATTGTATTTTTCTATTTAGCATGCAAAAAAATGAAATAATATATTAACTTCATCTTCATATTAAGTTTTCAAACGTAAACCTGTATAATCTTTTTTTCTTTTTCATCTTAAACATAATAGCCAATAAATGAATAAAATAAATTTCTTTTTTTTTAATGCACTCATAAAAAATTCTGACAAATAGAGCTAATAAAAGTAGAATAAAGCAAAGAATATCTTATAAAACTGATCTATTTTCAACGGTTTATTTTGATTTAGAATTATGCCTAATGAAATGCATCACATTTAATATTTTTCAAACAGCACTATTCATGCGAGGGGGGGGGACGGAAGCTAACTGATTAACGACACGAACTGACATGTGTACATCGAATCCAAGGCATTAAATAAAAACACTTGCACTTAAAGATAACGCAACCACTTGTAGAAGCCCGATGTTTTCTGATAATAATTCTAATTGAAAGTATATCAGAAACCAACAATAAGCATCTGGTCTAATATAATAAATTCATAATGCGTAACAAAAACTTAGGTGATTTTCAGGTTTGGGGGCATTTTATCTTTTATGATCATTGTCAGCTTTTTACATATTTTAAAGATAACTTTGTAATACGGACAAAGCTAGAAAAATATGTATGTTTTCCTAACTATTTAAATTCTATTCAATATCATCGATGCATCTATTATAATTGGAAATATAAAAAGAAAAGTAAAAAATTAAATTCAAAAATTTAAAATTTTGTTAAAAGATAAATAATAATATATATAGATATATATAATACATTAATATTTTAAAATATAATATATGTATATGCACATATATAAGCATACTGATATATATATGTGTGTGTGTGTGTGTGTAACTGTATAAGTGTGTGTATGTGTATATGTATATATGTGCATGTATGTATTTCTGTATCTTTGTGTGCAAGTGTAGAGATATATCTGTGGATCAACTTTGCAAGTTTCATGCTGTTAACTCTCTCTCTATATATATATATATATATATATATATATATAATTTATTTCATTTACTGCTGGGATAATTTCCTGTTCATATTTTGAATCTCAAGATTTTAAACAGCCGCTATTTGAGAAAGAGGATTTCCCCGAAATATATTAGGAAACACTGTCAGTTATTCAACATCAAAATTTAGAAAGTCTTCAGCTGATAGCTTGTTAGAATTTTTTTTTATTTCTAACGCGCCTCTCTTTTCTTGGTTCCTTGTTATCCGAACAACTTGGTTCATTTTGAGAAAGAATAACACAATAAAATTCTTGTATTTAAAATAACGTATATTTACAAGTAAAGGTTAAAGTTTCCAAAACAGTTGTTCTGGAAGAGTTTCTGTTTGTTGCAGAAAAAGAGAGTAATTTCTGAGAAATGCTCGCTGTTAATCTTTTTTATTGTTGCAAGCAACTCCAAGTAATAGTGGGTAATTTGCATGAGTGGCTTTATGCAAATTACCTTACAAAGTTTGAGTACAAATAATTCTAACACAGTCCCTCCAAGAAGATTGCAATACGTTTATTGCAATAAAAACAGATGTCTCTGAAATATATATAAAGAATTTATAAAATAATAATTTGCCGTTTTATTTTTCTATATCTTTGTTTTTCATTTTCTTTTTAAATTGTTGGATGGTTGATTATTTTTTTTTTTTTTTTTTTTGGTATCAACCTTTTTAGGTCATTCAATGCCAAGAACAATTTTTTTGGTACTTTTTTATTAATTTATTTTTATTTTTTTGCTTTTTTGACTGAAAAATATTTTAAACTGGGAATGAATATATATGTATTAGATTATTTTTTTATTAATTATTTTTTAAAATAGGAAAGTTGAATTTGTTTAATTATTACAGGTAATCAATATTATCTTTCATCATTTGATAGAATTTGGCAGAGGCTTTGCGTTTGGGTCTAGTCCTGAGTTGATTGGACACCTCTTCATTACTATTACTATTGCCTAATTGCAGTGTTTTATCATTAAGTCCTTCACTAGAATCATTTTGGAAAGGCTTACTGATAGGTTCTTCCATTCGAGTAGTACCTTGGAGACATGATATTTCTATAGGGTATAGGTTAGAAATGGAGTGATACTCTATTGCCCCATTACCTTGCTTCAGTGTAACAGCTCGTAATTTATTGTCAAACCCTATTACATTTTCTAAAACCTTGCCCACCATCCAGAAGGGTCTCGATTTAGTCGTGGATTTGATCAATACGACATCCCCTACTTTTATTCTACTTTCCCATTTATTTTGGTAAATATTCCTGCCATGTTCTCTTAAACTTAGCAAATAGCTTTCATACCATAATAAATTAAATTTTAATATTATTTCTACTTGAAAATTTAAAGTTTTATTTAATGAGTTTGCGTCAGGTTCTTCCTGCCAAACCTTTCTCTTCAGCTTTTAGAACTAAAGAGGAATTCCCATATATTCTCAAAAAGGAATTAGGAGTTATAATTTCAAGATTAGGAGAGCTTAATTTATAAGTTAAAGGTCTAGAATTTATAGCCAACTTAATATTTGACAATGTTGTTAAAAGTTCAAAATAGCTAAGTCTAGATCTTCCTATGACCTTGAATAGACAACCCCTAAGAACTCTTATCAATCTCTACCAAGCCGAACCAACCCACGCAGAATATAAAGGGATTTTGATATGTCGGATATCTAATTTCTCTAGTTCTTCCTGAAACGTCTGACTGTAGAGAACTTTCAAGAATACAACCTGCCTTTTTAAAGGTTTTAGCGTTATTACTGTATAAAAATTGAGGTACAGAATACATGTTGCAAAATCTCTGAAAGGCCAGCATAAAATTTCGGGTGCACATATCGGGTAACAGTTCAAAATGGACTGCCCTTATGTTAAGGCAAGTAAATATAAATACAAACATTTTTACTGTACTTCCACCCACTTCATTCTTTACCCACAAATGACCTGTGTAGTCGATTCCCACATGATTGAAAGGTTTCACTAAATTGATATGATGCCTAGGCATATCCACAACTTTAGGATATTTATAAGCCAAAGCATTATACTTTTTGCAGGTTGAACAATTATTTATTTCTGCCTTTACAACAGTCAAACCTTGGGGAATCCACACACCTTGCTCTCGCAAATAATTTAATGTGGTACCTATTCCCATGTGTTGCACCTTAGCATGGCAATAGTTAATGAATAAGGACGTAAATTTATTCCTTTTAGGCAATAACACAGGGTTATATACTTCATAGTTGAAATATAGGCATTTGCTTATCCTCCCTTGAGATCTCATACTTCCATCAGAGTTTATGAATAAATTTGAATTTGAAACCAAAGTGGGGACGTTTGTATTACTTTTGTCCTGTGATTTCAAAAAGTCAATCTCCTTGAAGAAATGCTTATTCTGTATTAACCTTATCCAGTACATTTTTGCTTTCTTCAATGGATTAACACCATTTTTTTCTTACAAAACGGTTTGAACAATAAACTTTTTATTCTCAATTGTAATCAGAATATTTTTCAATGTCCAAAATGGCAGTTTTTGTTTTAATTATTTGATTACAATTAACATCTACTGTTCCCTTATGGTCAGGTGAAATACTCATTAA
>NW_027633644.1:0-35822 GCF_053919585.1 Euprymna scolopes | reverse complement strand
GTTATGTCGGGTACAAACAAAATTTCAAACCCAATCTTTTTTACAATCTATATTTACGTGATAATATTAACTTAATTTCGTTCTAATATTGTATCACGACTTATCAAGGCCAAGATCGACCCGAGGATACGTGTTAATAAGACGGGAATGATTGCCAACCAAGAGATTATGAAAACTAAGGGAGTAAACAGTATAAACTAAGTTTGATTACTTCTGCCGCGATTTATGACAAAACTTTCTTGCAATTGGATTTGAATGGAATTGACAATTTTAAATGGCTGTCCAAAAAAGTCTTGAAACTTATTCAAAGCACTTTGTAGCTTTCACATAACTTTAAAACTTATTCATGCAGTCTCCAAACTTTGGTAAAGATATATTAAGAAATAAGTCAATAAAAAAAGGATAAAGTTTATTTAATCATTTGTAAGCATTCTATCACTTTTTCATTATTTCTATTAAATAGATCTTAAACGTTTGCGTGTTTGTGTGTGTCTTTGTATCTCCGCTAAAAACTTTTTTCATCTTCAGCGTACAGGCACCAACATGGCATTGTAAGAAAGATCGATTTCTTGGAGAAAAATATCGAAAAATTAGAAAAAAAATCCGATTATTTCGTGTAGAAATGTCGTTTTTTTGAAGGGCGGTCAGATAAAAAAAATCTTGCTTTCGACGCGGTTTGCAAACTGCGCATACGCGAATCGTCGTCACGTTCTTCTGTTTTAAAAGCTAAATTGGCGATCTTAAGTTATGAGAGTTCGCGCCCAGCGCACGACTCTTTTTTTTTTCTTACAAAATTTTACTTTTGATTTCGCTTCTGACTGATGCCTCCAAAAGTCCCGTTTATTTATTTTTTTACGATCGAGCAAAGCCCCTACCCCGTCCCCAACGTCACATTGGTTACTCCCCTCCCCGCAACAATTTTTCTTTTTACAATCAGACAACGTCGCCCCTCCCTGTCCGCTTTATCACAATTTTCTGTATGACCGTGCAACACCGGGTGCCCCTCCCTCGTTAATCTATATATCTATAAAACTGAAAGTTTCTGTCTGCCTGTGTGTGTGTGTCTGTATACATTTCCCTACAAAATAACACTGTCAATTTTAAGTCTACAGACTCGGAATTTGATATACAACGTATTAAGATTTGGGAAAATCTTTGTAATTCGTTTTCGGCCAGAAATTTTGCAATTATGGGGTAAAAGTTCAACGATTTGACCTTTGAGAACTCTACCAAACGCCTCCGTTAATTTTAGGTATAAACATTTGAAATTTTACATATAGGTTCCTTGGGCATGGATCTAACTTTATAACTTGATTTGAGCCCAAAACAATAAATTTAAGGGGTAATAATAGGGGTCAAAGTTTTAAAAAAATCACCACTGCAGTCTCTACAAAATTACTCAGACAATTTCTGGTGTAAATATTTGAAATTTTACATAAAAGGTATTCAGAGAAAGGGCAAGCTTTTTAATCGGTTTGGGTCGAAAATTTGAGCTACCAATATATAAATGTATGTATGTATATTTGCATGTCTGCCTAAAACTTTCCGGAAACCATGCAAAAACAGAACAGTACATATTTACTAAAATGCATTAAATAAAAAATTTAAAAAATTAGAAAATTCATATGAGAAAAAAATAAAGTATACAGAGATAGGAATAAGCTATAGTTAAATAAAAATGAACATCATTATATAAAAAATAAATGCGGGCCTGACAAAAATTTTCCTCAGACAGAAACAACATGACTGACGAGAGCCTAACATCATTTACGGTTTACCATTAACTGGTCCACTTTATGTTGGGCTTGAAACCGACGGTACCAATGTTTTTCTGAACTTCTGTACAATTAAATAAATAAATATTAAGCTCTTATATCGAAAAAGTTTTCTTTCTAATCGAGCACTTTGTCGGAATTCTTTCCCCAAATAACAGTAAACAATATATATATATATATATATATATAGGAGAAAGAAAATTAAAACTGCAAGGTGAAATTTACAATCAAATTTATTCGACTGAATACTCCAAAAAAACAATTTATTTACAAAGTCCTTATTCCGCGGAGTTTCAAAGAATGCTATTCTTACTATTCTTCTTATCAGAGGACAAAAAGAAATCAGCAAATTATATTATGCGCGGTTTGTTTTTATATTCTTTTACGTATCCAACATTTTTTCACTTGTTTTTCTTGGCAAGTTATGGCTACAATAAATTGCAGTTTCATTTAATGACATAACTATACATTACTACAAATATAATTTTCTGATTTCTTTCTGTCCTCTGACGAGAAGAATAGCAAGAACAGAATTCTGTAAAACTCTGCGGAATAAGGATTTTGAAAATTGTTTTTTGAAGTATTCAGTCGAACAATAAATTTGGATTGTAAAGTTCAACTTACAGTTTTAATTTTCTTTCTCTTATAATAAGCTCTACTCTCTATTGTGTATTGGGCTTTTTTATTCGGTTGGGATTAAATTATATATATATATATATATATATATATATATATATATATATATATATATATATATATATATATATATATATATATATATATATGTATAAGGAATGAAAAAATATACCAGCGGTGGTTGACGTTATGTTTAAAGAAAAAATAGAAAAAAACCGAATGAAATTATTAAAAAATCAACGTTTCGTCCTTGTTTCCGCACGATCTATGACTTTTTCTTTTATCACATTTTTATTTCAATTATCCTGAAGATGTCCTCGGAAACAAGGACGAAACGTTGATTTTTTAATAATTTCATTCGGTTTTTTTCTATTTTTTCTTTAAACATATATATATATATATATATATATATATATATATATATATATATATATATACTGGTATTTATATTAGTTTGAAGTTTACCATTGCTTATATCAGGTAAACACTGCATCTTTTTTATCTTATTATGTGATATATATACTAGCAATTTCGTCCGGCTTTGCTCGGGCCCTATGTACTGTTCATAACTTTATGTGCATATGTATATATTAAAAAGTGTAAATATGTACGGTAATGCCTTTTTATATAACAGGCTTCCTTAACTTCCAATAGAGAAAAGTTGGTGGAGACCGCAGACGTCAAATTTTTAAAAACTTTGACCCCAATTTTGACCTGTTAACATTTATTGCCTTGGGTTCAAATTAAATTAAAATGTTGGATAGATGTACAATTAACCTACATCAAAAATTGGCGGAGGAGTTTGGTAGAGTCTGCAAAAGTCAACTCTGTAAACTTTGACCTCTTGTCAGCCAGATTTTCGCCCACAAACTGATTAAAAAGCTTGCTGCATGTCTGAATACCCTTCTATGTAAAATTTCAAATATTTAGGCCCATAATTGGCTGAATAGTGTGCTAGAGACCGCAAAGGTAACATCTTTTGAACTTTGATCCCTTGGAAGACAAATTTTCAGCAAAACAACGATTACAAAAGCTTGTCCTATATCTGAATACACTTTATGTAAAATTTCAAATGTTTAGACCAAAAATTCGCTGAGTATTTTGGTAGAGACCGCAGAGGTCAACTTTTTAAACTTTGACCCCAATTTTGACCCCTTAACATTTATTGTTTTGGGCTCAAATCAAATTATGAAATAAAAAGTTAGATCCATGTTCAAGTAACCTACATCTAAAATTTCAAATGTTTAAACCCAAAATTAGCGACGGAGTTTGGTAGAGTTCTCAATAGATAAATGATTAAATTTTGACCCCTTAACAGCCAACTGTCTGGTCGAAAACCGATTAAAAAGATTTGCCCAATTCTCAATTACCTTTATGTCAAAGGTCGAGACTGTAGACCGAAAATTTACTGAGTTATTTGGTAAGAAAATGTACACAGACAGACAGACACCCACACAGACATTTTTACTTATATATATATATATATATATATATATATATATATATATATGTGTGTGTGTGTGTGTGTGTGTGTGTGTGTGTTTGTTATATGCTTTGTTACTACATTGAGCTTCATAGATTAAAGATGAATATATAAAAAAGTGAAATGTAATTGATAAATCATATTTCTTCAGAGCATGGGTACCCGGCGTTGCCTGGGTTGACATGAAGTGAATGGATACCCCCACAACAATTACAAAAATAAAAGAACGGATACAAATATGTAAATATAATCGCCCCCAAAAAAGAAGTATGTGATACCCTCTTCACCAGATATTTCGGCAAAGAGAAGAAACTATTCTCCGGATATTGAGCACGGGAAAGACCTCCCCCCAATAAATAATTAACAATAAATCATTACAACTTTTGTTTCAATAAAAATAACAAAGAATGGCCATGCGATCGCAAAAAAAAGTAGTCAAGTAATCAGAACCCCTAAAAAAATGAATATTTATCAAAAATTAATTCCAAAATCAATTATATAAATTTTTCGTTATTTGTCATATTTTGGGGTTGCTTTTGTTTGTTAAATTGTTAGGTCAAAATTCAGAGTGGTCTCATAAAAATTAATTAAATTTGTCTTTATTTTATGTTTTACACGTAATTCCCGCCCTCCACCACACAAAAAAATTGTATTTGTCATATTTTGTCCCCCTCTCTCCTCGATTACCAAACTTGAAAAAATGCTAGAGGTGACATGTCTCGTTGAACGCTTGGTGGCCAAAAAGTAGGTGCTCATTTTACGTTAAATTAATATGGAAAAGTGATCCCCCCACTAAAATGTTAATTGTCTTTCTTTTCAAAATGTCTTTCATATTATTTATAAAAGCTATTTAAACGCATTTGGCCAAAAATATGTAGATCTTTATTTTTTTTAGGTGGGTCACATTGTAAAAAATTTACCGATTTCTGTATACCCGTTTATAGAATAATAAAAACAAACACATGAAATTTTTTCTTCAGTTTTTCGTAAGTGTTTTTTTTTTGTGTGTGTGTTTTTTTAAATATTTAAAAAGACAATAAAAGCTAAACATTTTTCTATCTACTCGGAATTACTTTTTCAAGCTAGAAATCAAATAAGATTCATTACTTTCAATTTCTTTTGTAGCCTTTTAAGCTAAAACCTTAAATTTCAGCATCAAAATTTTGTATTCAAAACATATGATTTAGCAGCATTAAATCTTGATTTCAATCTTCCAGTTTCCCGCAGTTCTTTTATTCGGTTTATTTATTTTACCCTTCCTGGTTAATATATTTTCATTTAATTGTGCTTTAGAGTATTGAAATCAATAAATTATTAACGGGCATGTTGTTATCAAACAGCCAGGATAATGTTAAGACAGAAAGAGGAGGGATATGATACCTTGACTATTTTTAATATATGGGCTTCCCCTATTCATTAAAAGGTAATTAAAATTATCACATAGATTAAGGAGGTGTTAATATATATAGAGAATACATTGCAAAATGTCAGATACTGTAATTGAAGATGCGTAGTTGACAAGATGATTAAAGGAGAAATATAAACCAATAGTTGGATAGCGCGGTAATTTATTCAACGGCAAGTGAATAAATATATTATATATTTCTGTCTTGATAACCCAGGGTGAAAGTGTCGTTTTCTCTTTGTCTACCAACGTAAATATTCGCGGAGAAGGAAACAGCCGCCATGTTAATTTTTTTAGCTAGAGTTTATTTACTTTGTGTACTTCCACAAATAGGGTTCAATAATTACATTAATAGACTGTTCCCGTGAAACAGGGCGAGACATCTGACTACGTGTTTTCTATTTCTAACTCTATAATACGGAGCATTTTTATCTGCACTTATAAAAAAAAACATTTTGCCAAGTTCCAATTAGTAAAAGAAAAATTTACATACATTTGATTAAAACTGTTGTAAGTTCTTTTCCTTTTTTGTCCCCCGACAAAAGGAGAGTGGACCAGTAAATTAACCCTTTTCCGTTTTCTCAATAACTATACCTTGGAATTTTGTGAAATTTTGCACAAAAATTAAACATGATATAAGTAAAACAGTAACAGAACGGATATTCCGAAAAAAAAATTCGGGTGTCCCCCTAGGGGTGCCTTTCGGGATAAAAATGGCTAAAATTGCAATTTTTGTGCTTATTAAAATTGATGCCTTGGATTTTCATAAAATTTTCTTAAAAGTTGTAACTAACTGATTTCTATATAATTTTGTTTGTCTATACTTCGCGATAACTCTTTGGTGTGCCCCAGGGTTTCTTTTAGGACTAATAAAAGCACTCCATTTTTGGGACTATTTTTATTTTATATTCGTCCAAAAGTTTCTGTGTATGTCTATTTAGCAGTTTTGTATGGTGCTTAATTCAAATTTAAATATGTAAGGGCCTTGTGGACTTTTGGGGCTAAATGGGGGGTATAAATGATGGACTTGGTCATTTCTTTTTTTACAGAACTCAAATTTACATATGTTAAAGCCCTAAAACTGTACTGTTTCTTCATTTTCACAAGGATTTGACGTCCCCTGGGGACTTTTGGGGCTAAATGGGGGGAGGGGCAAATACTGAAGTTAGTCATTTTTTATGCCTCGTTCACTATGTATTCACGTATGTATTCATGCATGCTTCACTTGGTTTTTCATTTATCAATTTCAGGATTTCATTTGTTGATAAATTTCCGACTCAGTTTTTAAGTGTTCCATCGATGTACTATAGAAGAACAGCTATATATATATATATATATATATATATATATATATATATATATATATATATATATATATATTGGCCCTCTTCTTGTCCGATTACTGTATGACAGCCTTCAAGTTTAATGTAAACAGGTTCTTGTTCAACCATCTTCTTAAATAATCAAATTGTACCCAACTTACACCATTAACGATTACCAAACTGCCACATTATATTCATTAAGTTTTATTCCCGAGTGTCTTTTGGATCTTGATAAGTGGTGACTCCCTTGTAAAAAAAAATAATAAACACCGATTTCACATTTTTGTAAGGTCTTCTTTTTATCGGAGAATGCTTCCGTGTTGTACTTAAACTAAAATCTAAACATTATATATTATATTATTTAAATTCAATAAAAACCCTTCAAAATTTGCTGATGAGGAGGCCTTGCTTATCAAAAAACTATATATAATTATTGTACATAACTTGATGTATACCACAATAAACAGCATTGTTTTCCGAAACGATCGTACAGATAATTGATTTTGTTGTTGTTCCTTCTTATGAAACGGATTTTTAATTTAATTAACATTTGATTTTTAAATTTTAAATCATAAATCACATTACTTATATATATATATATATATATATATATATATATATATATATATATATATATGTATACTATAATGATTATTAGATACCTACAGACACTAGTGTTTCATCCTTTTGGGAATCATCAGTGCAGGGTGCAACGATCAATACGAGTCGATACATCCGAACCCAGCGACAGAAGCCATTCATTAGCAAAGACCTAATGCGTTCGGCTACCGTTAACTGCGAGAAATACTGTTGAATTTTAAACATTTAATTTTAAATGCTTTTAAAGGTCTGTCAAAGTGATCTAATCATTATATGATGATCTGCGCATAAGAGCTCAATTGGTCTACTTTAATTCAACTGACAGTGCTCAACGATAAGAAACGAGTTTCTTAAATGGGCTGACGTAATTATTTACGATAATAATTATTAAATGTTCTTGTTTTCTAAGGGAAGTGATGTTTGGTGTACACTGCTAGCGAGCTATCATTTAATGAACTGTCTTGTTTTTAGACCCTGAAACAGTGTCTTATGGTAAACAACTGATGATCCATGGAATAATATTAGTGTGAATTCTGGAAAACGAAGTAAAACAGTGATAGCAGAAGATTAATTGACTTACTAACAAAACAATTTTTTAACCAAAAAAACTGCTTTTTTTAAAATCTTTTAAGACCACACGCACACACATCACAAACACACACACCACACACACGCACACACAACACACACACGCATACACACACGCATACACATAACACACACACACGCACGCACACACGCACACACACACACACACACACACACACACACATATATATATATATATGTATTTATATATATATATATGAAATCAAATATGGCTGAAAATAGGCATAGCTGAAAAAGCTGACTTGTTATTTAAATAAGCAAACCTAACGTCATTGGTTTTTAATCTATGCCTGCCCCAGACTTGAAATCTGCGGCATCACGTTGATTTGACATGATTTTCTGTAAAACTATTAATAACTAAATACTACGCTTTTATTAATAAATAATCAAGCACTTTGTTTGATTTGTTTATACCAAACAAACGATCATATATCTATATGTGTATGTCCGTAACGTCAAATAGATATTAAGTCTATGTGTAATTTGATAAATGTTTACGCAATTTTCCGCTAATGATAGCAGTAAAACTACAGCGTATTTTTTGTCTAAGAATAATAAAGAAACGAGATTTATTTTTCTTTCTTCGATGTTACGTCATCCTATATATGTTTTCACATAAATTGTATTAAGTATCCGCGCTTTCCATGCGTTTCTTCGCGCCTTTTTTATTGTTTTGTTGTTGTGTTTGAAAATTCAGCGAAGCTAGAGTGGAACCATTTACCACCTGGTGTATTCATTCCCGCTTTTGGCACCTTCTTTTCTAAACGATTTTTTTTTATTTGTAACACAAACCAATTTTTAAAACTTATTTTCGGTTGTATTTATTACATTAGTTGTGTTTACGTTAGGAGTGTAGAAAAATAAAATGTTTAAATCTATGTAAAAATAAACAAAATAAGAAAAACCACGATCGCCGTAAATTATCGAATTAAAAAAGCTTGTATGGCTTCGTATTCATTTATTCACGCATGCGCATCATAAATCTGGACCGGATCGACGGTTTCAACGCCTAAGCAAGACGATTTGAGTTTATATATATATATATATATATATATATATATATATATATATATATATATATATATATATATATATTTCATTTATTCACATAAATTTACTATACGAAAGTATAGATTTATGCGTAAACTTTAAGTATTTACTTCAAAAGTGCTCAATACGTAGGTAGAGCTAGTTAGTAATTTATAAAATATATATGGCAATTAAGCTACACTGAATATTCTGCGTTTCATCCAACTATAGGATTCGCATAAGCCTGACGAATCCTATAGTTGGATGAAACGCAGAATATTCAGTGTAGCTTAATCGCCATATATATTTTATAAATTACTATATATATATATATATATATATATATATATATATATATATATATATATATATATATATATGAGAGAGAGAGAGGGGAAAGAGAGAGATAGAGAGAGAGAGAGAGAGAAAGAGAGAAAGATACACACATAAGAAAACAATTGTGCTATATTCCAAAGTCCAAGTTTTTATTCAATTTACCAATCATTTTTTTTTCAACAATAAAAAGCTCAGTACACTTTACAGATCTGTTTCGTTCGCCAAGAGCAATCAATTGTCAATATTTCCTCCCATGGATGCATCATAATAAATAGACACTCGTTAAAGACAAAAAAAAAAGAATAATAGATGTATTTGAAATAGTATGTGACTAATACCACCGCCCGGCAATATATTTCGACCGGGCAACGCTGGGTATATACAGCTAGTATATATATATATATATATATATATATATATATATATATATATATATATATATATATAAAGGTTTTTAGTGGTACAAAATTTTATTAAAGTTTTTAAAAAGATAAGTGGAGGAAGAGCAAAATGACTCTTTACCCATTTTGGACGTTCTTATAGAAAAGACAGAGAATCGGTTTCGTACAACTATATACAGGAAACCGACATTTAAAGGCCTGTAAATAAGTTGGGATTCTTTTGCCTCTAATAGGAGAAAAATCAGTTTGATCAAGACTTTGGTCCAACGTGCCCTCGTGATTTGCTCGACTAGCAAACTTGATAAAGAATTAAAGAAGATAACTGATATTCTTGCGAAAAATGATTTCCCTGGGGTTATAATCTCTAAGCATGTTCGCCAAACTCTTGTTAAATTTAATACCAACCCTTCTTTTGGTCCGGCTAAGTGTCCAGTCTTTCTGAAACTCCCTTATATTGGTTCTATCAGTAAAGGGTTTGTCGATAAAATTACTTCGGTTGTATCTCACTGTTTCTATGCGGTGCAGCCTCGTGTGGTGTTCAGCACTAAAACTGCCTTCCCAGCTTTTAAGAAGAATACACTTCCCACACTACAAAAATGTTTAGTTGTATATCAATTTAAATATCAGTGTGATGCTGACTATGTGGGTCGTACGTTTCAACGTCTGGGAGTCAGATTGGCACAGCATGTCCCTGCGTGATCTCGAAAGTCCCTGGGGTCTAGAATAAACACACAGTTGAACACACCCGGGCGTTCACAGCACACATTCGGGCATTTACGGAGCACATCCGGGCGCTCACCTATTTATGAGTCATCAATTGGTGCACCCTTGTATGACAATAAAGCATGTGGTGAAGCGTATTCGGATGGCTGTTTTCGCATTGTACACAAGGTCCGTTCCAAACAACATCTCAATATTTTGGAGGCCGTAACTGTACTAATGCGCAAACTATCGCTCTGTAGGCAAAAGGAGCTGTCGCATAAATTAGACCTATGTTTTTTTTAAATGCCTACATTGCGTCATTATTTCTTGTTTCTGCACTTATTTGCAGGCAAGTTATTTTTATTTATTTATTTATTTCGTCCTAGGTTCTGAAATATGGACGATATATCACGGGTTATTCATTCATTTAATTCGTGTAGTTTTATCATTATTTTGGGGGGTTTCCCCCCTCCTTTCGCCTCCATTTTCAATTATGTGTAAATTGTTTTATTTTAATCGCTGCCGACGTAATCTTTTGACAAGTGTCGGACGAAAGGTACCTCGAGGCTTTTTTTTTTTTTTTTTTTAGTCGAATAGTCTTTTGACTATTTTTTCGTGTCAATTAATGTTTTTCTCCCCCCTCCGCATCGATCTTCCTCAAAATTCTAATAATGACTCCACTTATATATATATATATATATATATATATATATATATATATATATATATATATATATATATATAAGCAGAAAATTGTTAGCTGAGCATGTACCACAGAGTTTACATTTTTCTTAAATTTTGATCTTATGTCTTCCATTTTTTTCTCGAGCGCTTTCACTCGCATGATCGTTATTAGAGGTAGTTTTTTTGTTGTTGTTGTTATTGTTGTTGTAACTGTTGAAGAAAATTTGTTCGGTTTTTTATATGTTTTTCCTCAGTTGTTTGGCAGAAAGAGAAAGAAAATGTGTTGCGGTGGCTATTATATATTTGTTATATATGTATAATTCATTTTTAACTACAGACACTGATGTTTCATGCTTACGCAATCATCAGTGTAAGGTAACAATTCCTGCCGGTCATAAGATTCGAATCTGATTCGAGTTACAGCTGATTAATGTTTAGTCTTAAAATATGCAAACGAAGAAATGATTTGCGGCGATTTTAAATGTTATCTATTATTTATCGTAAATTAAACTCATTAATAAGAAAAAAAATACAATAAAACGGTGAGGTATACCTGGGCTTGAGCAAAGGATCATTCGGTCTGGAGTCGAACTGCATGCCACTTAACTATATCTCCAGATTATTATATGATTTTAAGAAGAAATCACTTGCTACGGTTTTTATTATTTTCGTTGCCGGTGTAACGTATAAAAATTCTCTGTAAAAATTCTTTTTTATCTATAAGGAAAAAAAAAACTATTTTTAGGATCTGCTTTTTTTCGTTTTTCGATATGTATCGGATGAATTTCTGTACAAAACATATCTAAGAACACTACCAGACATATAAATTAGCGTTGTGTGAAATTTGCAAAAGATAAGCACAGCCGTTTGGGAACCTATAAGGATGAGACTCACACACACACAAAGTGATTTATATATATATATATACATGCTGATCCCCCCCAAAAAAAACGGGTCCCAACACTAATTAGGCCCCGTTTCTTAGTGTTTTGTCCGAATGAAATGAAACTTTGGTCATAACTAGTTTATTATATTCAAAACATCACATCAAAACACTATGGTCTTTGGCCTCTTTTTCTCCGTTCTACAGTATATGTTCTAGATGGCTTCCATTTAGTATTTGTTTTTTAGTCACCCTATATATATATATATATATATATATATATATATATATATATATATATATATATATATATATGAATAAAAAATCAATACGAAAAATATATAAATGTTTATATCTGTTCTGTATTCATTTCCTAAATGTTGACGCGTAGGAATACAAAAAGTCTTTTGAAAAAAACAAGAATATTTCCTTCGAAAGCACATATTTTCGACCGATCCTTCGATCTTCCTCAGTGTGAATGATGGAAACATGAGTGTAAGACGGGCAGGGTTAGCAGCAGGAGGGGCACGGTTATAGCCAATAAGGGTAAGATCTATTTGAATATGACCCTTCCAACATTTTCGACTTGGAATGGTCAGCAAATTGTGTGGCCTCTATTCAAAACCAAGTCTTTCATAAAACTTTGAATTGGGCACCCACGCATCCTACGAACATCCTCGAATATGTGAACATACAGGCACTACCACATATGCTTCTTCATATATATATATATATATATATATATATATATATATATATATATATATATTAAATCCGACGATATGAAATAAAATGGAGGTGGAAGGACCTGGATACTCAACGTTTCGCCCGATTTATGCGGGCTTCTTCAAGAGGGATGGTCAAAATGGATGACCGCCTCCATTTTATTTCATATATATATATATGTGTGTGTGTGTGTGTGTGTGTGTGTGTGTGTGTGTGTGTGTGTGTGTGTGTGTGAATATATATTTATGATAATCAATCGACATGGAGGCATCTACGTTTCATCTCTGTATGCAACAATCAAGCGTAACAGTTCCCTGCGGGGATGAAACGCGGACGCTTCTGTATAGTTTTATAGCTACTCATATATGTTCAAACCTTACTATCTAGCTTCACTCACACAGTGAGTATTACTCAAGTAAATAGAATAGTAACATTTTATACAAAATGTAGTAAATCTCTTTATAATATTATAAGTGCATACCTGAAAAAACAAATTAGAAAGAGAAGCGAGTGAAACTAGATATCTCTGGTCATCTCAACCCGTGGGGCCTTATTAGGCTTAATCTTGATTTATGACGCAATGTTTAATTGGTTCAGACACTGACCTGCAGAATTCTTTGACTTGCGTATTTTTACTATCAAAACTTGTTTAAATGAATGGTTCACGAGTATACGCCTGTCTCATTCGCCCTTAGAACCGGATTGTTTTGATCCCAAACGGCATAATCGTTTTATTTATGATTTAGCTAAGATCTCCGAGACAATTTTTGACAATTATTAAATCATGAAGATGTGTAAGCAAATCTCCGCATCGTTTTCAATTAGTTTTTTCTTCGTTTACTGAACCCGACGTCAATTTTCGGTTGGTTTCGTCTGGATGAGTTGGGTTGGCTCTTTCTTCTTGCAAGCCAGGGATGAAGATATCGTCTAACATCTGTTTGATGGCCGTTAGTTATGAGTTGGAGGTCAAAGTTCACATTCACTTCGCGTTTTTTTTTCGAAGATAAATGAGGAATAGAAACTGCTGCCAAATTCTCACTTTCTGTAAAGATTTTTTGATAAGACAGGCGCATATAGGTTTATTCACACACACATACACACACACACACACAAACGCACTCATACACATATATACACGATAACGTACATATCTTATCTTTGATAGCACTCGCGTACGGTAACAGACGTTCCATGTGGCTGCATGTTACGTAACTTTATAAGGGCGACTTGAGCACTGTGAATTATCACCAAAACGACCCACTGTATCATTAATACAACGTAGTCTTTTGTAAATGCAAATTATGGGATGGAAAGCAACACTCAAGCTATTTGTATGCCTAATTATATAACGATCTTTTTAAACAGTATATGATAAAGTAATAGCTAGATTGCTTTCCTGTGGTATAAGCGTTATTTAAAATTTTAATTAAAATACGTATGTTTTAGACTTATACTCCAATACAAGAAATATCTTCTTTTTTATAAAATAAACAAATACTTATTTGCTTAAAACCAAACATTTCGGCGTTATGCGCCTTCCTCAATATACATTTTGTCCTTTTTCTTCGTCGATTGATGTTAAAACGAAGGGAAATAGCAGTAAAAATAAAGCCCGTGTGTTTTTCTTGAATGTTGATGTTTTCGTAGTTTCGGGTGATACGCATGGCGGGCGTTAAGTGAATTAGTTATAAGGTGTTTCCGTAATATAAGCATTGTTCAAAATTTGAATTAAAATATTATGTTTTACGTTTATAAGCTTTTGTTTTAACCCTATATAGCGAAAAAATAGGAAAATTATATCCTGAGGAAGGCATAAAACGTCGAAAATTTTGATTTTAAACAATTATTTAAAATGATAAAAGTCTACTGTATTAAAAGCACTGTTGATACGAAGTTCAAAATTTAACGATTTAAAGACCAAACAGAATCTTCACCGAGAAATACTAAATCTGGCATTACCCTCAACCAACAACATCTGAGCAAGACATGCCAGACATTACCTCCACCAACACCACTGTACATAAAATAAGAAAAAAAAAAGAACTCATATTCATTAATGAAGATTCTCTTATGGCTCGAAATATCGTATTTGATTTTTAAAATATATATTTGTTTATTAAAAAATAATTCTGCACTTGTTTGGTCTTTAAACCGTTAAATCTTTAATTTAAATAAGTATTTATTTATTTTATAAATAAAAAATCTCCGCGTTGTATTGATTTATAAACGTAAACATACATACTTCAATTTAAATGAAGAAATGTTTGGTATCATTTATTTGTTATTTTATTTTTGTACATACATACGTGTGTGTGTGTGTGTGTGTGTGTGTGTGTGTGTGTGTGTGTGTGTGCGTGTGTGTGTGTGTGCGTGTGTGTTGGGTCCGTAAAGGATAGAGTAATTGATGTCGAAATTCTTTAGTAGGAAGTCTCAAAGCAATGTCGATAAAGAATAAAAGTTTAAAAGAAAATTAACACAATTTTTTTTACAAAGGAGTCACCACTAATCAAAGCCTGAAGGCAACTCGAGGATAAAGGTTACAGAATGTACAGTAGTCAATAGGACAATATCGTAGTGATCATTAGTAGTGAAAATTCGGTAAATTGGATTTCTTAAGAGGGTGGCTCATCAAGAACTTGTTTACGCTTGACTTGAAGACGATCATATTGTAGTCAGCTGGAAAGCAGGGAAACAGACGTGTAGTTCTGAGAAATAAGCTTTGTTCATGGAATCCACGCATAGATTTAGGCACAGATAAAGAGTGGGGAAAATTATTGATAGTGATTTCAGCTAGACGAGTGTTTTTCCTCAAGGTTTGGCAATGGGGGGGGACATAGATTTGATCTCAGACATGCATTAGTCATAAAAATAACGATGAAGCAGAGACAGACTCGCAACGTCACTTTCGTGGACAAGAGATTGCAGGGAAGAGAAAAAGCATCCCTCACTAAGCTACGAAGTCTATTTTGAACCATGGCAAGGTAGGAAAAGGTATTCTAGCAGCTCCTGCATAGATATGGCAACAGTACTCCATCCTAGGACGTACTTGGATCTTATACAGGTAGAGAATTGCATCGGTAGTGAAGTATATAGAATGATCCTACAATTTTTCGAGCGATCTTGCCAACGGATTTGATGTACGTGATCTGTTTCAGATCAGGGGTAAAGGTCAGACTTAGCTTGTCAAAACAGGGACGGCGGGAATAATCAGATGAAGTAAAACCGAAAGTGTATTAACTGGAGAATGATAGTGCATATGTTTCCTTGATATATATATATATATATATATATATATATATATATATATATATATATATATATAGATATATAGATATAGTAATTAAAGAACGGGGATTAATTGATACTATTTTTAGATCAGTAAAACTTGAAAAATCCTAGCTTTTTAAATAATATTCTTGTTCTAAACGATTAAATCCAAAAACCAAGGTGAACCCTAACTTTTATTGGAGTAAAACGCACATGGAGCTAAAGATTATATTTATTATTAGAATACTTATTAATGGGATATGTATTATTATTAGATAAGTATATAAGAACTTAATTTCTGAATTGTTATTTTGTATTAGAGCCACGCATAACTTCAGAAAATTATGGTTGGATGGCAAACGTAGGTTAAATCTATGGTAATAAAATTAGTATCATGGTTAAGATATGCATTACAAACTTATATTTTGAATAAGTTAGCTTAGACAATTTTATCAGGACATCATTTATTAATATCACGGATAATAAAAGTCCAAGGATCGACCCCTGTGGCACAAATCATAGTATTTTGATGTACGATCATCAAGGACAAACTATTTTTTGTTGTATAAGCAGGATTTAATTATATTAAATATTCGTCAAGTAATACCATATGATTTAATTTTCATGAGCAGACAATCATGCCATACTCTTTATAAAGCCATGGATATATCAAGAACTATTATCCTAGCCACCCACTTCATTTTCTAATGAGTAGTATATATGTTTAGAGATTACAGTAATGATATATGCAGTAGAACGAGCTTGTCTAAATCCATACTGTCTGTCGGAAAGCAGTTTATTATATATTGGATAGTGAATTAGTGCTTGGTGATTAAGGACTCAACAGTTTGGACGAAGAGAGGAAAAAGACTAATGGGTCAATAATTGAGTGGGTCAGTTTTTCCCCAGAATCCTTGTAAACTGATACTACAAGATTAATTTTCCAAGAAAGTAAAATTCGTTAAAGCATTTATTGAAGAGTTTGGAGAGAATTGAGACAGCCTGAGCAGAGCATTTTTCGTAATAGTATAACAAGGATGATGTCAGGCCAACGCACTTGCGATGTGTCTAAGTTATTTATGATATCACGAACATTAGAATGGGTGATTTTCTTATGTATCCAAAAGAAATTTCGGGGTAGTGGTTTGTTGCTTCTAGCGTAGGATGTTAGGCGAACCGCGAGGCAAGTATATCTATATATTTATGTATATATATATATATATATATATATAATTATTTTTTTACTATAATAATTACTATATATATATATATATATATATATATATATATATAGATATATGCAGAATGTGAGAGATTATATAGTTATTTCCACCGCTAAATAATATCGTATCTCACACGTGCCGAGAAATCGGAAGTCCAAGAGTCGAGTTTGGCTTCACCAGTTAGATATATTCGAACTCGGGATTCGAAACCCAAACCTCATGCATGCGAGGCGAGCACTCTGCCACATAAGCCAACGCGCCACACACAAGAAAATCTATTAACTTACATCGATCAAGCAAACTGTGGCGAAATATATATATTGAAGCACACACACACACACACACACACACACATAAACACACACACGCACACACACCGCTTTTGACCTGCCTGTTTTTTTTCAGGGTTTCTAAACAATAATGTTACTAGCGAAAGCATTCTTTAATGTCTTGCAATCGACTGAAACTTTTTTAAATCGACAATTAACAATAACTTAACTATGTGCATCGCTGTTCACAAGAGAAAATGCCATTTTATGGAGTATTCTAAACTCCTATGAAACAATCTAAAATCAGTTACATAATCAAAAATTCTAAAGTTTGCATTCATATATATATATATATATATATATATATATATATATATATATATATATATATATTCATATATATATATATTCATATATATATTCATATATATTTATATATCTATCTATCTATATATATATATATATATATATATAATCTTGCACAGATGCATATATATAATCTTGCACAGATATATAATCTTGCACAGATGCATATATAATATTGCATTCACATATATGTATATATATATATATATATATATATATATATATATATATATATATATATATATACTATTGCATTTCTGTTCCATTTGAAGGTTTTTTTGCTACATAATGTATCTATCTTTTCCCAATTAGGCACCCATTTAGTATTGATCAGGCTTAATGTCGCTTAACTTCGCCGATCTTAGAGCAGCCTGTATGTCAACTTGCTTATTACCCTACTATGTTCATACCTTATCATAATAAACCTGAATGCAACAAATAACAAAACATTACTCATAGTCACTAAACTGGTGCATGAAATACACATGGCAAGCTTTTCAATAGATCCAATAAGCGTGAAAGATGTCACATATCTTTTACTATTTCCATGCCTTAATTCATATTCTTCCTCTCTCTTCCACTCTTACCCACTCTCTCCATCTGTCTATATATCTCTTTCTCACACTGTTTACTTGTTTTTCTTCCTACTTCTTCGCTGTGTGTCGCTGTTTCTCTTATTTGTCTTTCTGAAATCTAATTAAAATAAATTTGGTGATTCTTTAAAGTTTATGATAGCAAATTTCTCATTCAAACATAGTCTACACTGGTCGTCTCAGTTTCTAGCCGTACTATTTTTCACCCTACTATCAACGATCGTCTACTTTGCTTGAGTTCCCACTTGTTCGCTAAATGTAATAATGCATTTAGAAGCAATGGATGCAAAACTGCCGACATTAAATACAATAGAAGCAATATAAATAGGAATAGATCAAGAAATCAACTTAGAAAGATAATCTGCTTCACTTCCCCTTCAATTTAATGCTAAAAGTAAAACTTAGAAACTAATTTCTACATGTTATAAATAAACACTATCTACCGGGCAGTATATTACATGAAATCCTTAACAAGAACACTTTAAAACTGAACGACAGTTGTACTGAGAACCTCGAAAATCATAAAAAAACACAATAAAATATAAAGGGTAAATAATCTAATTACTTATACTAATCATAGAAACAATAAAAATAACTGTAATTGCCAAAGTCCGACTGAATGAACGCTTCTATGCTATTGTGTATTTGCATGTATACAATCAGAGAATTCTACCTCTATAAGGGAGTATATGAATTTATAAAATATATACTCTATTATTGAGTAAGAGATGAATAAAATAGCAGAAAATGAAATAAAAACGACTGCTTCATAAATTTCTAAGCGAATCAAAGAAAAGAACCATTGAAATAAAGAGTATAAGCATTTATACGTGTATACGTTTCATGTTTATGTCTGTGTTTTAAGTTTTAATTGATATCTGCACGTTAATATAAAGACTGCAACGTCTATGATACCAACCATATTTAAATTATGTAAAAGTAATGTATGTTACACGTTGTTGATTTGATTATATGGACGCATGTTATAAAAGAAAAAATTGAGTTTATCGGTAAAATAAAAAAATAAATAATGCGCCAGATTCAATGTATGAAATAAACAGAAAGTCTGCAATAAAGGGACGATCTATATGAGAATAAAAAGGCGACTTTGGCACCATTTTAGTCCAAAATATAGACACTTATGTGTTAAAACTTAATTATAGCCATAACTCGCCATCGCCCCCCCCCCCGCTGAGATAATTTGGCCAGTCTGGAATGTATATCTCCTTCTCCCATCCCCCTTTCACTCCTTATTCCTCTGTTTCCCACTTGTTTACCCCACTTTTCCAGTATTTAACTAAACCCACAATATTTTTATATACAAAGCCTTGATTTGGGCTTAAGGATTGCTCCTTTTTCGGTCTGATGAGGTGGGTCTCTCTAAATTGAGATTCCACTGAAACATGTATGCACAGACAGACACACAGACACACACACACACACAGACAAACACACAGACACACACACACACATACACACACACACACACACATATATATATATAAACTAGCTGGCGGCCGGCGTTGCCGGGTCAAAAAATACGCATAAATATTTTAATGCAGAATTATTATTTATTAAAAGCAGAAATAACGCAGGTGTTAGATCTAAAGTTAAGTTCCTTTAAAAAATTGAAATAAAAAACGGAAAAAACGAGGCATATGCATGCGAATATCATGTTTTTTCTTAATAGTTCACTTCTTGTAAGTTAAACAAAATCATTCGAGCTCAGATGGAAACCAAAACCTAAAGACAGTAAGTTAAGTAAGATAACCATTAGGCCAGCTTGCTACGTTCTTGAAAAAATGTTTTAAAGCGTACTTACTCTTATCATAAGAAATCTGTCATGTGAACCATTCACGCATGCGCATTCGTGAAATAGTTGACAAACACATAAAACCTCATTAGAAGCTTTCTCCCCGTTAAAAACTAATTAAATAGTTTTCAACATGTCTGAATACCCCATATGTAAATTTTCAGTCTGTAGATTAAAACCCGCTGAGTATATAGGTTGAGAAGTGTTCTCACTTTCATAGATATGATAGATTACAGGAAAGTTGCAGAGTACGTATGACGTTTCTTTAATCGATCGTGCAATTTCCGCGACTTATATTACTATATTTAAATTATTTACTTTTATATTTTATATTTATTTATGTATTTTCTTTTGCAGGTAAGTTGAAGAGTACGTATAACGATTTGGATTACTGATATGAAGTAAAGGTAAATATATTTATTTTACTATTTATTAAAAAATTATCTATTATTATTTCCTTCGGTTTATTTTTATACGTTATGTATGTGATATAATTCTCTTAACACTGGAATAACGATCGCAACCTTTTTTTCGTTAAACACAAAATCCCGGTCATTCGATACCTCGAATGTGCAACTAAGTTCGACAGTAATACAAAGCTTCAAAGTTTTCTTTTTCTGTTACTACTCTTGTTGCGATAGGGAAACTTGATGTTCTTCTGTACTCGACTATTCACCCCACAGCTATAGTATTATATAACCCTAACCCCTCTCTCAGAGGGCCGGGCCGCATCCGTCGCTATCCTGGTTCATGGGAGCATACTTGTGATTTACTTCTGGCCGTGTTCGTCGCTCCCAGCTCGCAGGACCATAGATGTAACCCAGCAGGGCTACATTCTTACTTGTCTAGTGGTGGACCCCTTAAGAGTGATCAGACTCTCACTGGTCACTGGAAAATATCTTCTGCTGCTCAGGGCACGCGAAATGTGCATGACCCTAAGTCCGTGTGGCAACATTGTCGATTTCGGTCGTCACTCTGGCTTTGTGCTGGATCCAGTCTGTCTCCTTCATCATCTGGCTTCAGGGGATATCTGAAACAAACTGTATCTTCATCCAGGCCGGCAATCGAGAAAGAAAGAAAAACTTTGGGACATTTTTATATAACGAAACAAAATAATTATTCATAAATTGTTTTACACTTGTTTAGTCGAGTTCTTTGATTCAAGCTTCATGATGCAGGTTGTATACTTAAGTTCCACTAATCAATTTCCCAGCTAAGAACAAGAGTCTTTCAACTTAGCTCTTATGAGGGTTTCGCCCCCGCCCCCTGGCGGGGTGAGAGCGATGTGTACGTCTCGATGCCAGTCAGTAAAAATCACTCTGGACCCTGGACCCTAACTCCAAAAAGTCAATCGTTTTTATCAAATCAGAAATTCCTCCCTCTGCCTTTTTGGAGTTATTCTTCTCTTTTCCATTATCTTATTCTTTTCTTTCTCTCGTGAACTCATTATTTTATTCTTTCCATTGTCTCCTTCTTTTCTCTCTTCTTCGTCTTTCATGACCATATCACTCCCTACGTTCAATTTATTTATCTATCCGTCCAACTAACTTATCACTGGCTGGTGATCTGGCAGTTAAAATACAACAGATGGACCCAACGACAATACCTCCCAGACACCAAAAGAGACCTTTTGAACCCAAGTCATTGTACCTTTCAACAAAACATTGTTTCTTTAATAATTTGAATTGTTGTTCTAACCTAAACCAGAAAACGACCCTGTATTGCTTTTTCTGCCAACTCGAGAATCTCATTATCATATTTATTTATTTATTTATTTCCCATCGAAATATTCACTATTTCTTCTCTCATTGAAATATTTACTCTTTTCTGTGAACAGGAATCTCATAAACATCTGTTTTTCCTCTCCCATCTTCTCTTCCTCTATTTGAAAAGCAAGATCATCTGGTGTCGCCAGGGATCTCGTCATAATAGAAAAGATGCTGAATGTTCTTGTGTGTTCATTTACTATATATTTAATACAATGCAGAAATGGAAAAAAAAAAACAATTATCAGTGCTTAGTACACTTTGTATTAAGTATGAGCTAAGTTTTTTCTCATACAACGTCTATATGTATATTTATAACAATCAGTCAGATTCTCGAATTTATATCTAACTAGCAAGGCCACCCGGCGTTGCTCGGGACCGTATAAGACAATGAGAAAAACTTTAAACATGCCTGTTAATCATAGAATAGAGGAATTTTCGATGTCTATGTATCATTTGCCATCTTGAGCAAAGGAATATTTTACCTACCCTAGGACGGGTATTACACAACATATGTATGGAATAATTGTACTTCATCGGACAGGGAATTTACAGCACGTATGTGGTAAAAAATTTCCATACCTAGGGCGGGTTATGATCCACACATATTTAAAATTATTTAAATAAGTTTATGTTGTGCTAAATTTTCGGTATGTCACAGGTAAGAGTGTGTTTGTTTTTACATCAGAGTGCTATAGCGAAGAAGCACCTTATTTCCTATATAAATCTCATACTACTCGAATATATTACATGATTTTCGATTTTGATAACTTATGTCATTCACAGATAAGAATTTCTTTGTTTGTTATATGGGTACTTCACTGTATATGTACCTTATTTCCTGGGTAGGATACTGTAGAAGTACCTTTTTTTCTAATCTAAAAATGAAAAAACTCGATACTTTTAAGTAATTTTCTGTTGTACTCAATTTTCTGTGCATCTAGAGTAAGAATTTGTTTGTTATTTCATCTATTGCTATAGTGAAGAAGCACCTTATTTCTCATTTAAAAGTCATGCTATTCGATTATATAACGTGATTTTTTATTTTAATGACTTTTATGCACGTCACAGGTAGGATTCGATTTGTTGTTCATATGAGTACTATACTACACAAGTACCTTATTTCTTGGGTAGGATAATGTGCAAGTACCTTATTTATAATATATAGATGAAACTACTCGATGATTTTACATAATTTTCTGTTGTGCGAACTTTTCCGTATTGTCATAGGTGAGAGTTTGTTTTTATAATAGAGTGCTATATTAAAGAAACACCTTATTTCTTATAAAAATGTCATACTACTCGAATATATTATATAATTTTCGGTTTGGATTACTTTTATGTACGCCACGGGTAAGATTTCCTTTGTTTTTCATATGGGTACTATACTGTACAAGTACCTTATTCCTCTTGTAGGATACTGTACAAGTACCTTTTTTCTAATGTAAAAATTAAAAAAACTGGATACGTTTATGTAATTTTCTGTTGTGTTACATTTTCTGTACGCCAGAGGTAAGGCTTTGTTTTGTTATCTGGGGGCTATAGTGAAGAAGCATCTTATTTCTCATATGTTAGTCATGCTTCTCGAATATTAAACGTGATTTTCGGTTTTAATAACTTTCATGTATGTCACAGGTAAGATATTCTTTGTTTTTTCATGAGTACTATACTACACAAGCACCTTATTACTTTGATAGAATTTCTTGTACACATAAATACATTATACACTGATCATTGTATGTGATTTTTGAAATATGACTATGCAAATATACAAACATATATAATACATTTAATTTATAATGATCAGTTAATTTGTATTGGAGTGAATCCAATACATACAAATATATAAGTATATACGTATACTAATCATTCATAATGATCGGTTTATTAGTTTAGGAGTGAATCCAATACATACAAATATATAAGCATATACACATAATTAAAATTCATAAATATCGGTTAATTAGTTTAGGAGCGGATCCAATACATACAAAGATATAAGTATATACGTATACTAATCAGTCATAATGATCGGTTAATTAGTTTAGGAGTGAATCCAATACATACAAATATATAAGCATATACACATAATTAAAATTCATAAATATCGGTTAATTGGTTTAGGAGCGGATCCAATACATACAAATATATAAGTATATACGTATACTAATCAGTCATAATGATCGGTTAATTAGTTTAGGAGTGAATCCAATACATACAAATATATAAGCATATACACATAATTAAAATTCATAAAGATCGATTAATTAGTTTAGGAGCGGATCCAATACATACAAATATATAATCATATAAACATACTTATAATTCATAATGATCTGTCAATTAGCTTAGAGGTGAATCAAAGACATAGAAATATATAAACATGTACACATAATTAATATTCTTAATGATCGGTAAATTAGGTTAGGAATAGATCCAATACAAATGCCATTACTTGATCTATTTACGTGATTTTTGGAATGTAGCAAAAAAGCTGATATATCATATATATATATATATATATATATATATATATATATATATATATTTGAATATGACATTTTCGTTACGTAAATCAAAAACATTCTTCTGTTTGTTTTTAATAAAAGTGTTCCTGTGTATTTATTACATAACATTTTAAAATCAAGTATATATGAATGTATAAAAAAAGGAACTGATGGAGATTGAAACTGCAACACTTGCGCTAGTAATATGTCACGCTACCCGTTGCGCTAAAGGGGCAACATCTCCAGTAGTGTTGTGAAATATCTTAATACATATTCTCTTTTACACGATGTACGCATGCGCACAATGATTCCATTGTGCTACGCTCGTCGAGGTGTTATTGCTTTCATGTTTGAACCCTTTTTTAAGCCCTTGGCAATTATTTTAATCGATTAAATGGCCCTAATAAAATTCTGTACCAAAAATGCGATCTTGTGAGCTATTGCACGCCGTCCAACGATCATCCGTCCAGGAGGTGATACAATTTGGAAAATGGAGACAAACACACACACACGCGCGCACACACGCACACACGCACACACGCACCCATAGTGAGTTTTATATATCACATTTGTATCTAACAAATCGATATTTTATTCTGCCTAGCCATTTCTCTTTTTTCCTTACTATTTAAACGTCAAAAAATGTATTTCGTTTTAGTTAATTTGTAAAAAAAAAAATATTGCGGCTAGGAATAGTGTTACAGTGTTACAGTGTAGACAATTTCAATAATAACCAAAAAACCTGCGTTTTCATATAAAAGGTATATTACATTAATTTATCTTTTTCAGATACTAGATAAACAGAATCATTTTTTCAATAAATGTTAAACTATTTATTTCTCCCAAGTAATTGTATACTATTATACTAGGTACCATGTGCATTCTCAAATCTACTTTCAATTATTTTTCTACTTACAATTATTTTCCTATTTAATAATATCGATTATTTATCCTGAAAAATGAATTTCCTATCAAACAAGCGACCGGGCATGATATTTATTTCTAGAAATAGCTCAAATGATGTAAGGGAGTTTTAACTGGCAGGGAGATTTTACATACAGGGTAAAATATCAGTCACTACCCCTTGCATACTCCCCTAATCCACATCGCCGACCTCAACGTTGTTTCTTTTCTGGCCGTGTCGTTGCCTCTAAGTACAAAAATAAAAGCAAAGAAAACAAAGCAAAATATGAAAAACACAAACTTCGACAAATATTAGTTTCACTCTGTGTGTGTGACATCATCGACTTCCGAGGCCGTGTTCGTCAGTTGATGTCAGCTAATCTCGATTTCCAAACCATAACTTCCTTTCAACTGTATGCAACTTGAAACTCTCAGCCTATCTCGATTCCCTTAAAACTCTCACAATATGGTTCAAGTCACAACCTGCCTAAGACTGTGTCAAACTCGCAATTGTCGTCAACTGTCACAAATCGAATACTGTTCGTAAACAATCCCTATCTGTCGTAAACTGACGCAAAACTCATTACCACTCCTAAGACTAACTCTAAACTATATTAACTGATATCTGGTCTTTTTTCCGCCACATTTTGATTAACAGATCTATACAGCTGTATGTGTGTAGTATGATGAACAACTTTCGCTCCATTGTTCTGCTGATAAACTTATTTCCTTCTTTTTTATAGTTTTTATTTACTTCCTAACACTAGGGGGACGTCGATAATATCACACGGTTCATGACAAGTATTTATTGACATTGAATTTGAAAACGACCATGCTGCAGTGTTCAGGAAAGCACCGATTGAAACTTCATGAAAATCTCTCCTGGCGTAAGACACACGGACAAATATAAAAAAAAGTCATTTCAACTTTTTCATATTATTTGGATTATTAGGACTACTGTTCTCATCTTGATTGTTTTATTAACAACCTTTCAGTCGATATAACCTTCGACCTTCTTCATGTGTATTTTATTGAACTCGGCAATCTTTCTGTCAAACTCGAGATTCTTTCTCTTGCACTCGGGAATCTGCATGGAATTTCGAACGGAACAATTTTTATAATCCACGGGTTAGCATTTGATCATACTGTCAGCAATGAAGTCTTAAGTAATTCGCACTCATCTGTGGGTGTAGGAAATAAACTCTTCTGAAGATTAAAGGTGCAATCCTCAGTTCGGGTGACACTGAAAATACAATAGCGAATAACGGAGCTTACATCGACCGAAACCTTGTGAAAACAACACGCAAAATGAGAATTGTCGGCCTAAAATTCCAACTAATACGAACACTTAACCTTAATTTTTAAAAATTCAAAAGCATAACGACAGCTTATTTACCACTGATAGCCATGATTAATGGTACGCTATCTAAAAGCTCTTTATTCAAACTCGTTTAACATTCAAGGGCGACATTAATTGGAACAAATACATCGAGTGCATCGCCAATGCTGCTGCAAAGAGGGTGGGATTTCTCTATCGTGACAGAAAGATACTCACGCCTTAGAGTATTCTGTGCCGCTACAGTGCCACCATTCGGTCATGCATGGAGTACTGCTGCTACATCTGGGTTGTTGTATCTGCCACTAGTCTCTTAGTACTAGAGTTTTAAAAAGTCGTCAACTTAATAGATCCTGTACTGTCAACAAAACTCCAATCTCTATCGTATTTCTATGTCTGTTTTACAAGTATTTTAATAGAATGTACTCAGATGAACTCTAAACGTTTGTATTCCCTCGACGTAAATACCAGAACTTATCGGAGGAGCAGCAAAATCCCACCCCTACACAGTAGAGATCCCTTGATTCTGGAAAGTCTTCTACTCAAATAGTTTCTTCTCTCGAATTGCTAGACTTTGGAATTTCCTCCCGGGTCCTTGTTTCTCAATCACTACTTACTGTACTAGTATGCAGAAATTCAAATATAATGTGAACAGCCATCTTGCAGCTCAACTCCCTACATTGTATCCCTACATACTTGGTTCTAAATAGTAACCCTTATATCAAAGTAACTTGTTTGATGCGAAAAAGCAATTAAAATAACTTTTTGTTGGGAAATTTCAAATGTTCACATTCATTCGAAAAGTTTCTAGAAGATTGAAGTTCATTCTGGAAGGCATAACTATTAAGAATAAAAAAAAGAAGCAGTTTGCGATTGTGAAGATTCTTTCCACTTAAAAGTTGCACGGAAATAGGAAATGGAAAAAAAAAACAGTCAAAAATACAGGAAATCCAAAATTATGAGAAACATTGGAATTTGGCAGTCGTTCAAAGATAAAGCGTTTCATGGTTTGGGCTTTTTTGCTGATTAGCCCGATTGTAGCTTCGAGTCTGTAAATAAAAGATGAAAAAAGAAAACAAATAGAATAGCACTTTATCAGATAGACTTTAGGGAATTCGTTGGTTCTTTATTGTTTCTTCCTTATGTCAAGATAAATGTATGATTTGAGCATTTTATGAGAGGAAAGACATTGGCTCCACAGATTCGTCTTTTTGTTCACTACATCTATTGATTCTGATCGTTTTATTTTTATCATTTTGGTTTTACCAAACCGCTAGCCCAGAACATTGTCTTTGATTACGATGTTCGCCAGCATCACCATCTCATCTCATCTCTCCTCTTCCTCCTCCCCCTCCTCCTCCTCCTCCTACTACTACTACTACTGAGAATAGCTTACGTTATTGGATTTTTTGAGCTGAGGATTAATTATTCCTATTATTTGTTTTCTTTAAAATGCTGTTCTCGTTTTCAGTGCTATTTTGACAAAGATTTAACCTCCGAACTTCCTCAACAGTATCTTGTCAAACTCAAAGATCTTTTTTTTTCCAAACTCGGGAATTTGCATGGAATTTCAAACAGAACCATTTTGTTAATTCACGAGAACATCATGCTATCATCCTGTCAGACATGACTGGATAGATGTCCTAAGTAATCTGTAATTTTATTTTAATAGTTCGACCTCCAAAAGAGTGTAATTATACAATTGAATTTTACCAAGTAGTTAGCCACAGACCGAGTTCGACAGAAATATTCCCGATTTCGACAGGATACACCTGAAGAAGTTCGGGCGTAACATCGATCGAAACATTGTGAAAATAACACTTAGGATCAGAACAGTAATTCGACGAATACAAATAATATGAGAATATCTATTTCAAAGTTTTCCTTCTTTTCGTGCTAACAGTTGCCTGGCTAAATTTAGAGTTTAGTTAATCCTACCATTTTATTCATATTGGGAAAAGACACGGACTCATACCTTCTCCAATTGCATAAACGAATAACCTGGAAATAATCGAACAGCCTGCCGCATTAACGATATTTCCTCTCATATGTTTGTTTTTAGTATATCTCGATTTTAACTGTCAAGTTTCTCTCACTGCCAAATATTATTTCATTCCGTTATACCATTTTCAATTATTTCGTTATTCTATTATTCTGTTTTTACATATTTATTATGCTTACATTTGCTTATTCTGTTGATCTTTTATTCCCTATATTCCGTTATTCGCTTATTGTATTGTGTATGAAGTCCGAATGTTATTGTGTGTTTGGTTAATTCTAAGTTTCTCTCCCCCTTCTCTGTCATACATATCGATATAAAAAAGCTGAACGTCTTCAACGTATTATTTGGATTCATCGGACTACTATTCTCATCTTGAGTGTGATTTATACATCGATTAGGTCGATGTAACCTCCGACCTTCTTCATGTGCATCTTGTAGAACTTGCGAATGTTTCTGTCGAACTCAGGAATTAAAACGGAATTTCGAGCGGAACGCTTTATTTACTTCACGGGGGTAGCATGCTCATGTTCCGTCAGCCATAAATGGATAGAGGTCCTAAGTAATTCGCAGTTGTATTTTTATAAATATATATAAATAGTGATATTTACAACTAGAAATAAAAATAGGTTTAAGGCTCCTAAAATTCGTACTAGAATTGTCCGCAAAGACCCGTGGCGCAATGGTTAGAGTACTTAGAAAAATCAATTGCAAAAAGTATGAATTTTGAAGGTTCAGTCATCAGTGTGGGCGACCGGAAATTGCAATTATGTTGTTATACGATTATATATGTAAAAAAAAACGATTTTTTTAATTACTTTTTTTTTTTATTTTCCCCTTCTCTTTATATTATTCTCTAGCTATCTCACTCTCTCTCTCTCTCTCTCTCTCTCTCTCTCTCTCTCTCTATATATATATATATATATATATATATATATATATATATATATATATATATATATATATATATATATATATATATATACGCATCTGCACATGCAAAACATATTAACGTGCAGTATAGGAACATCTGGAGATAAAATGCAATGGGTTATTGCTATCTCTTCGTCTTGCTGCACATATTAGTAAATGCGTGCAAGTTTTTTTTTAGGAACTTTCTGTGTTTTAATAGTCATTAACATACAAGATTACTTATCAGACCAAATGATGACTAAAACTATTGAATATGTTTTTTTTTTATACGGACGAGCATTTCTGTTTATGTTGGTTCGTCCTGAATTAAGTCACCGCATGACTAGCAGTGTCAGAAATTTCGTGAAAATAGTGAATAATTCCACCCCATCTTTCCAAGCTTATAACTCCTCGAAAAATGTAATTCAAGCCCTAATTTTTTTTTTCAATTAAAGGAGCAAGGACCAAGGTTTTATTAAAAAAAAAATGTGTTTTTTTTTTTAAAAAAGGTTTTAAACTTCGGACTTTACAGGTAAATTTCTAAAAAAAAAGCGATTTTTTTTTGTTTTAAATTTGAATATATTATTTATTGACCTTTTCTCTTCAATTTGTGATATATAAAACTCCCCGATATAATTAATTATTTACTTTTTAATAGACATTTCAAAATGAGAGGCGTGAATTATTCGACCCCCTGTCTTTTCAAGCTTATAACTCCTCGAAAAATGTAATTCAAGCCCTAATTATTTTTTCAATTAAAGGAGCAAGGACCAAGGTTTCATTAAAAAAAAAAGACAAAAAAAAGACAAAAAAAACAATGTGTTCTTATAAAATAAGGTTTTAAACTTCGGACTTTACAGGTAAATTTCTAAAAAAGCGATTTTTTTTTGTTTTAAATTTGAATATATTATTTATTGACCCTTTCTCTTCAATTTGTGCGACATAAATTAATTATTTACTTTTTAATAGACATTTCAAAATGGGTGACACTTGGGGGGGGGGCGTGAATTAAAAAAAAAACGTTTGTCTAAAATATTATATTCGGTTTATTGGAAAGAACATAAAATTTCACATTGACCCTGAAAATATCGTAAAAATAGAATCAATAGAAAAATTTTGATAGATTTTTAAAGTTTAAAAATTGAAAAATATTGAGTTCGGAAAATTCATTACTGTTTTAAAAAAATATATATATTTCTATTACTTTTAAAACAACTGTAATAGTTTATTTTGGAAGTATAATCAATAAAGAAAATAAATAACCCACTTTTAACAGAGAAATTACGAGATTTTTATATTGTATTCGCAGTTTCGTGTTAGGGGTGTCAAAAATTCCTACAAAAATTCTGATACTGCTACCGCATGACCTCACGGGCGGTTAAGCGAATTAAACATATTTTATTCACAACTTGAGATAAATTATTTTGTCAACAACCATCAAATATATTATAATGGAGATATAGCGCATGTCTACCTGTAACGAAAATTCCTCCAAGATTTTAAAAGCATCTATCGTGAATCGATACGTGAAAACTTTACCTTCCGGTGTTGTGTGTTGTTGTCGTTGTAGTTTGATTTTCATTTCTGGTAATTTTGTTGACATTCGTTTTCACGATATTTTTCTGTTAATAATTATTTCTAAAAGAATAGCGGATGGTTACAAGAGGGACCACGTGAAGGTTGCCAACATCATTATTTGAAAATGTTTCTGTGGAACAACTTGGATTCGAACATGGCACACTCAGATTACCAATCCGTGTCGTTAACCACTGAACCACTGTAATATTTATGTTGTTGCCGTTAAGCGTCATATCTTTATTATGTAAAATTATTATGTGGCCCGGACAGCGTTAGATGCCATTAGTAGAAAGGTGAGTGACCGTCATTTGAACTGGTGACAAAGTCATGGAATTAAGAAAGTGTTTTAATAACGAAATAATGTTTTGAAATAGTACTGGAATGTAATGTACAAATAATTCAGCCAGAAAAATGTAAAACACTACATGTTTAGAAGGACATTGAATAGTATAAGATTAGAAGGTTTATTTTTAATAAACAAAGATACGTAACAAAAGACTAGGCAAGGGTTTTTGGTTGCGTAGATACACGACGTAACGAGTTTAGAGACACCTTAGGAGGTTAGTTAGTAGTCAGTTTGTAACGGGCGGACGAGAGAGACGGTCGACAGACGGGATGGCACCTAGCAAAGGCAAGATCTGTAATTAAGATGTAGACAGGATTGTATTAGCGTTCACTCTTTCCAAGATAGAAACAATATTCTGACATAAAGCTTGCCGAAATAAAACCGATGTTTGTGGTTTGTGGTAGAATTTTCATTGCAGCTTTCCATCCAAGATCAAAGATGGGTGATGTGTGTTCCCTGATTGACTGAAATATTGTAAATCAATAGAATGACATTCGTTCCTTTTGTTGAATCTATGTTTTCCTTTGACAAGAGACAAAAACGTTTATTGCGTCCCTTATTTGTCGTTATATACGAACATACATCAAATAAGTTGTTTTATGACATTTTGAACACTAGGCGACCACACGTAAATTTATGTATGAAGAACAGACAGGCATTCAATAAGACAATCGTACATACATGTGTACATATGTACAGAATATGCACACACACACCAACACACAAAAGTATGAATCAGATAATACATGATTGTTGGCATTTTTCCTGTTATAATTCTTTCTTGGAAGACATCGGTTACTCACAGGAGGGACAACGTGAAGGTTGCCAACATTCCAAGTGGAATTGTTTCTATGGGGTCAAACTTGGCACACTCAATGCTGTCAGCCCATGTCGTTTATCACTTGGTCACCGTCACTGTCGTGTCGCTGTTGTTTTTAAATAGGATTACAATTTTGTATGGCATATCTAAATAAAAGTGAAAAAGAAATCTCGTCTGCGATCTGGAATTGACAGAAATGGACGCCGCGAAAAAGGATCATCGTTGGCAAATGTAACACAGGTCTGCAGATTCCATGTAGTGTTTAGTTTATATAAACGCCAGACGGTGGTCTTATCCTCTTCAATCGACATACACAACTGACAGTTATCTTGAAAAGCGCATCTTAAAACTAACAGGAAAAGAATGCGGCGATTTGCTAGAAATATTTCAAAGAAATTATGGTTGTCTTATTGCTTTTCCCAGTTGAATGTTATTCACGATTATAGATGGTTTGCGATATTCTGCATAACTTGGTAAGAAGAAAGAAGAGAAGAACATGAAGAATGACAACAGAAAGAAATACAGAAAGCAAGGAGGAAGAAACAAGGAGAAAAAGGCTAGAAAGATAAGAAGCTTTAAGATGAAGCAAGAAAGTAGCAGACGCTAGAAGAAGAAGAAGAAGAAGAAGAAGAAGAAGAAGAAGAAGAAGAAGAAGAAGAAGAAGAAGAGGAAGAAGAAGGGAGAAGGGGAGAAGAAGAAGAAGAAGAAGAAGAAGGGAGAAGGGGAGAAGAAGAGGGGAGGAGGAGGAGGAGGAGGAGAAAAAGAAGACGAAGCAAAGAAAAGGTAAAAGAAAGAAGAATGCTAACATAAAAAAGAAGAAAAGGAAAAAAGAAGTAGACGAAGGAAAAAGAAAAAGACATAAGGATAAATAAGCTGGCAATTTAGGATTTAAAACATAAAGAAAAAACAATAAAAAAAAGCGAAGAAAATAAGCAAAATAAGAAGTTAAAAGTAAAGAAGTAGGTAACGCTAGAAGAATAATAATAATAATAAGAAGAAGAAGAAGAAGAAGAAGAAGAAACGAATGAGGTGGAGAAAAATACAAGAAGATAAAGAACAAGACCAAGAAGAAACAAGGAAGAAGAAAAAGAAGAAGAAGAAGAAGAAGAAGAAAGCAACGAAAAGAAGAAACAAAGAAATAAAATAAGAATAATGAAGGGAAAAAAGAAAAAGAAGAAACAAGGAAAACGAAGTAAAAAAAACAGAAGAAGAAAAGTAAAAGATGTAGAAAAAGAAAGAGAAGAAGAAAAAAAAGAAGCAAGAAAAAAAATCAGGCAAAAATGAAAAATTCGAAAAAAATGTAAAAAAGAATTAAAAGAAACACAAGGAAAAAATGTTGAAAAGACAACGAACGACAATTCTTAAATAGTGTAACTGTTATAAATCAAATCAAGATCACAGTATAGTATCTGTTCTGATGCTACGCTTAATATTTTCTGCCCTCGTTCAGTGGAGGAGAGATCCTTCATGACTGAGACATTTTTTTTATTTTGTTCCTATCCAGATTGCTGATTTGTGAAGATGGATTTTCCCCACATTAAAAACCGAACTACTGTCTAACTCTGCCCTCGTGGGGAGGCAAGTAAGTAGGTATAATGCAAGAGATTGGAACGTATTTTGATTATTCGGACTAATAGTCTCATCTTGAGTTTTGACAACGTTTCGAGCCATGTAAACTCCGTCCCTTTTCAGTTGTGTCTTGTAACTCGCGAATCCTATGACAATCATAATTTTGTTGATATCAACTTTAAAAAATAAAATAAACAGTGTTTACTTAACACATAACTTAACAAGTCCCAGGGCGTTTCCTACACCGCGCCTTATATATGCACACACACACATACACACACACACACGCACAAACACACACACACACGGAGGCACACACACACACACACATATATATATATATAAATGCATATGTATATGTATGTATATGTATAAATGTATATATATATATATATATATATATATATATATATATATTTCTTTTTTTTTTACCAAAAGTTTTTGTATATGAAAATTTTGGTAATGTTCACATACCAATAAAATCAAAGCAAAATTAATTAACTTCATTATTTAAGCTTCATGATTATCGATTTTAATAATCGAACATACAACATTTTTGCAAAAATCAAGACAACAAAATATAAAATAAGAACGTCATATGGTGTATTTCTTTGTTTGTTACAATTGTTTCGTAACCATTTGAACAAATTTAAATATATCATTTATATATTTTAAAATTAGTTACTCTTCAGACATTAAAATACATTTGTTATATATATATATATATATATATATATATATATATATATATATATATATATGCATAATCCATATTTTAAGGGATCAAGCAGTTGACTCACCTCGTGTCTCTTTTTATTTACTTTATGTACACACACACACACACACACACACACACACACACACACACACACATATATATATATATATATATATATATATATATATTCTTCAAAACCTGTAAAAGTAGAAAAATGCCTTCGTCGGAGAATTAAGTCTGTTAATCCCTGTATCGCTGAATAGTTTTACTTACATGAACTAGCAATAGAAAAACTGTTATTACAAGGATCACCGGTTGTTTACCATGAAACACTGTTTTGGGGATTTAAAAACAATACAGTATATTAAATCATTTCTCTCTGATAGGCTCATAAAAGTAGTCGTTAATGTGCAGATATCCGAAGCCCACAGTATTAATCCTGGAGTCCCTCAGGGGTCCATCTTGGGCACAGCTCTCTTCCTGATCTACATCAATGATCTGCTAAAGCACATACTTAAATCATTCGTTGACATCTATGCTGATGACACGACCATCTATGGCAATATATCAAAGGCCGTAAATGACAAAGTTCTCTCTGATTCTCTCTCCTCTGATCTTGAGCGAGTGGTACAGTGGGGGAAGAGGTGGCTGGTTACTTTTAATGCATATTATACCAAGCTCCTATCTTTACATCATCAACGCTCTGATCCCCAGCTGGTATCAATTGAATGGATGGCTCTCGTCTTGGGGAAGCTCCATGTTTTGAAAAACTTCTTGGCTTGACCTTTACTCCTGAGCTGAAATGGAGCACGTACATCAGGTCTGTTGCCAATGTCATAGTGTGTGCATATATATATATATATATATATATATATATATATATATATATGTGTGTGTGTGTGTGTGTGTGTGTGTGTATATATCTATCTTTTTATATATCTATATCCATATTTTATACCATTGAAATAAAAAAAAATTCCAATTTGCACAAATACAGACATCAATAAGTCGATAGTGTAATACTAAAGGTATAAATAATTTTATAATATACCGCTTCATCAGAAACACACTAGCATTTTATGCTCATTTAAAAAAAGTTGAAACTGTTAACTATATATAAATTTTATCCAAAGTCATCGACATAAATGGTGCATAGTCTTTACGTTGAAACTAGTTTTAAAAAAATGCACTGACATTTATGTGTATCTATATAAAATGTTCGTGTTTGTTGTGTGTGCGGGTACTT
>NW_027633643.1:7500-35823 GCF_053919585.1 Euprymna scolopes | reverse complement strand
TTATTATTATGTACATCTATATCAAAAACACATGTAAACGTTTTTTTTTTATTTTCAAATTTGTTATTTCACCACTTTGTGGACCAGGTGCGTACACAGACCCCACAATTGTAATGAATCATCATTATGCCAGATCAAACATACCCATTCCTGTCTCTCGATACATCTTCTATCATTATATGTGATAAGTTTTCTATAATAGTCACCAATATAGGAACCTATTCGTGACCAGACTAACACACACATACGTTCAGCTTTATATATATATATATATATATATATATATATATATATATATATATATATATATATATATATATATATATATATATATATATACGATTCTCCCGTCGATTTCGAAGTATAAGGTTCCGTTCCAACAACTAAGTCGTTCGGAAATCAACACCGATCAGTTGTTTATTGTGGTGAAGGCTTTGTGTAGAACCCACTTTTTGCCATTACTAATAACACTGGTCAACAAATGTTTATTTTTTTTCTTTGGCAGACCATCTAGGAGTGTTTTCTGGGGTTTTGAAGGTCGCTGATTAGGAATATAACATTGGTTTTGCCAGATTTGCTCTAGTTTAGAAGATACTGATAGCCCCAAATAAGCCTAAACTGCTAAAATTCTCCCTGAAATACTTCAATATAGAAGCAGTAAATAATAATTTTCTGATATTATTGAATCATTATAATGATTATGTATATATTGAAGTATTTCAGGGAGACTTTTTATATAATTATTTATATAGGGAGAATTGTTATATAATTATATACTGTAATTACTTAATAACATGTTCCATAAATATAGTTGCAGTATAAATTAAACAGTAATTAAGAATTTTCTTAAGAATTCCACAGTTGAAAATGAGTTCCAGAGAGAAAATGAGTTCTTCTAGAAGATGTTGCAGATATGAACCGGATGTCTTTTGTTACATCTGTGGACAGTATATGATGGCACAACAAAAGAGGAATATTACAGACTTTGTCAAGAGGGCGTGCAAAGCATACTTCGATATGATACTTGGTGACCAAGACAAGTCTTGGGCCCCACATATGGTGTGCAAAACCTGTGTAGAAAGTCTCCGCGGTTGGACCAACGGTAAGCTGAAGTTTGCTGTACCAATGGTGTGGAGAGAGCCCAACACTCATTTTGATGACTGCTACTTCTGTCTCAATGACATGACGGGGTTTAACAAGCACAAGAAAGCAAATTGGCAGTATCCGAGCCTGGATTCTGCTATCCGTCCTGTTGCGCACTCTGAGGATCTACCTGTGCCTGTTTTCACCAGTTTGCCTGAAATCGGTGAAACCGAAGAGATTCCAGCTGATCTTTCAATATCAAGTGATGATAGCTGTAGTAACTATGAAGAACCTTCAAATGGCCCTCAGCTTTTCAATCAATCTGAACTTAATGACCTAGTGCAAGACTTTGTTTGTCGAAAGAGCAGTCTGAAGTTCTTGCATCACGACTCCAAGAGAAAAACATTATTGATTCTGGAACAAAAGTAACATACTATAGGACAAGGGAAGGCAGCTTGCTTCGTTTCTTTTCTAAAGAAGACGACCTGGTCTTTTGTAATGACGTTTCTGCACTTCTTAACTGCATGGGGATCTCATCATATGACCCAGCAGATTGGCGTCTCTTCATAGATAGCTCGAAAGCAAGTCTAAAAATTGTACTTTTGCACAATGGCAATAAGTTTGCTCCTGTACCAATTGGCCATTCTACCAAGATGAAAGAAGAGTATGACGCTATCAAATTTTTTCTTGAAAAGCTGAATTACAACACTCATAAATGGCTGATTTGTGTGGACTTGAAAATGGTGAATTTTCTGCTTGGTCAGCAAAGTGGGTACACAAAGTATCCCTGCTTTCTTTGTTTGTGGGATAGCAGAGCAAGAATGCAGCACTGGAGAAGGGAGAACTGGCCAGAACGAGAAAGTCTCGAAGTCGGCACAGCCAACGTCATCAATGAGCCTTTGGTACCCAGGGATAGAATCATCTTCCCTCCATTGCACATAAAACTAGGGCTCATGAAGCAGTTTGTTAAGGCGTTGAACAAGGATGGGGATTGCTTCAAGTACATATGCAGGCAATTTCCAGGTCTTTCCATCGAAAAAGCTAAAGGTGGCATCTTCGATGGACCTCAGATTCGAACGCTCATGAGGGATTCTGACTTCACTAATCATATGAACACGGTTGAGTTAAATGCTTGGGTGTCCTTCACAGATGTAGTAACAAACTTTTTGGGAAATCACAAAGCTGACAATTACAAGCAATTGGTCCGTAAGATGCTTACTGCATACGGAAAACTAGGGGCAAATATGAGCATTAAAGTTCATTTCTTGTTTAGCCACCTCAACAGATTTCCTGGTAATCTTGGTGATTACAGTGAGGAGCAGGGAGAGAGATTCCATCAAGACATCAAAACAATGGAAGAGAGGTATCAAAGCAAATGGGATAAGCACATGATGGCAGACTACTGCTGGAACCTTTTGAGAGACTGCCTAAAAGTTGCTCCCAAGCGAAAATCGTATAAACATCAATTTTAGTTTTGTGAATAAAATATTGTTTTGTGTGTTCATTGTAACTAAGAATCTAGTGTATAATGCTTTACATTAATTTATGATATATAACTGATTATGTAAATGTTTTTTTCACTTGGAGAATTAAAATTCAGCAAATTTTTAGCAAATGTTTTGTATATCCTCGAAATCTATGAAAAGTGTTCAGTTATAGGATAAATGAAATGATGTTATATCTAACTTAACTTGTTAGATTGATATTTTACACTGTCTTTGTGGTTTAAGATTATCATAAAAATCAATATCTGACATTTATGCACTATTTAGCCGTTGTTTGTACGTTTAGCTATGGTCGAGAATGGGTGATTTCAGACAAACGACCCCCCTGTGATATCTCAAAAACTAGAGCCAATTTGAAAAAACTAATGTCAGATTCGGATTCAGCGCCCTTGAAAACCCCAGAAACCAGTCTTACTTTGCCTGCCAAAAATATTGTGTTGACCAGTGTAATCCTTGTCGGCGCAGATGATTGCCAAAAGGCAAAGCAGACATTACAATGCAGGTTTCTACATCAATGTTAGCCTCTCCTAGAGGCGTGTCCTCACTAAGACTGGGGTGCATTGCTCCCATTTAATTTATGCACCTCCAGATACCAACATGAAAATGTCAATGACTTTGCCGGTACATACGACCAGGCTCAACGTTGTTTAACTTCGGTGATATGGCGAGAACCTGTCTGCCAACATGATGGTAGTATATATATATATATATATATATATATATATATATATATATATATATATATATATATATATATATATATATATATCATCAATAATTTGGTATAGACTTTCATTGAAAAGTTTTAACCCCTGGATCAATATAATATGCATTGGTTGTCTATAAATGTTTCTGGTTAACACATTAATTCAAAATGGAACTGTGCATGAAAGCTTATTAAGAGAGCAAAACAATAGAGGAAAATGGTAATTAAAAAAATTATTTCTATGCTCAATTACTGATCATTGCAGGTGGTATAATCTAAATCAATGAGGAATTTTTATATTTAAATGCATATGTGCGTATCATATTGTCAAGGAGAAATCGTAGCAAAGTAGGACTTACTCTAAATTTTCCAATCTAAAGCTTAATGTACGATAAAATATTCACTAAAACTAATGAGACGATATTGACTTAAAATTAATCATAAAAATAATTCAATATAATATCGGGCTTCGACGAGAGAAAAAAAAACTGTAAACTCTCATCGAAAGATACAATATAAATTAATAAAAAAAATTATAAAAATATTTAAGTAACGACAAGAACAATTAGATTTTTACTACAAAACAACACTTGTCCTTGAGCTTTGGAGTTAACTGTGACATAGACATGAAATTAGGAAGAATTATAGAAAGGAAAAAAGGCAAAGAATAAAAACATATTTTTGAGTCTGTAAAGATAAACTAATAAAGCCGATGGAAGAAACTACAACAGCTGGACGAAAATCAAATGCACAACCGTACACACACACAGCATAAGAAAACATAAACGTATATAAGTGATGCCCTATAAAACATGCACGCATACTCATAAGTAAATACTAAATCCAATGTATCGCTTTATTGCAGGTCAATATTTTTTATTTTGAAATTGCTATAAAACCCAGAGAAGTGGAATTTGATACACTGATACAGCATACCAAGGTGCATTATTACCCTGATTTGTATGAAATTTAAACGAATATTTTGAAAGTTATGCTAACTTTTCTATTTTCTGGTAATTTTAAGTGTGTATTACTTTATTGCAGGTGTCTGATAATGCATATCTCCGGTAATAAAACAATATTCAAACTTCACATTTCTATTTATATAAAATAATGAACATATTCAGTAATAATATACAAAAAAAAGAATGAATTTGGCACTGTTTTGTTTAAATAAATATTTATTTTTAATATGACTCCCGTGCTTCCAAATCACTTTGATTAGTATCTTCTCAACTGATTATGTCCATCGCGGATTTGAGGTGATTACTTTAACTAAAAACAATGCTCTCTATATGCGTGATTGGCGAAAGAGCACTTATAGCTAGTTGGCGTATTACCTCAAAGAAATATATAAATGCACAATTTCTCTAAGTAACCTATATATAAATAGTTTTCTGTACGAATATGTACTTAGAAATAGTAAATGGGAATTAGAAGAAGGATACGATTGAAATTTCAGTATTTAAATTAAATACAGTAAAATTAAACATCATTAAATTATGAGATAACTTGATTGAAGAGTATCTTTATAAAAATATAAAAAATAGTGTATAATTTCAATCAAATAAAACAACTCGATTACATAATAAAAGGAACTTTAATTACTAAGTACATTCAAAATATCACTTTATTAATAGGAATTTGAAAGCGAATGACAAATGAAAACTTAATTATTAATGATTAAGAAAATAGAATAATTAGCAAATAGGAAAAATAGCTGCAGAGTGTATATAAATTACATAATCAAAACATCGTTTTATTTGAAAAAATAATCGATTAAGGCTGTACGCCATATACATTTTAAAAACCATATAAGCTTGCAAAATGTTTACCATGGTGGCTGAGAGCCTAAGTTAGAAGATATAAATTATTTTAATCATACAACCTTGTAATATACATTAATTAATATATTATTGGGGGTTTAGGAGAGTTCCGTAAAAAGCTTCAAATATCAGCAAGAATGCTAGAGGGCAGTTAAATTAGGGATGTCACATGGACTAGGGGCTTCATAACGTAGCAATAATTAGTGCCAATAAGTTAGTAAGAAGTAAGCGCCGGGGCTACACAATAGGAAATAGGGCATACATTCAAACCATAAAAAGTAGGAGCAATTTAACTCAAAACGGCAGAAAAACAGAACTAACTCTCGGCGATTTACAACTAAAAATATTTAGTAAAATTCTGATGAACATGATGATTAATTCTCCAGAAAATAAAGCACCTGAAAAATAATTGTGTAAGGAGATGTTTTATAAAGGATTTCGTTTTGTTTAAGGAAGTGTAAGGTTTAGCTATGTCATTTCAAGTTGGCTGTATATGAGTTTATTTAATTTAAATACATAAATATATATATATATATATATATGTGTGTGTGTGTGTGTGTGTGTGGGTGTGCGTGTATAAGGAATGAAAAAAATACCAGCGGTGGTTGACGTTATGTTTTGAGAAAATAGAAAAACCAAATGAAATTATTAAAATAATCAACGTTTCGCCCTTATATCAGAGGACATCTTCAGGATAATTGAAATAAAAATGTAAGAAAAGAAAAAGTCATAGATCGTGCGAAAAAGACAGTTTTTGAATCCTACCCATGTCGGGAAGGACAAACATATGTGTGCGTATGGGAAGGTTGGGTTGTTCGATGTCTATATATACACTTTTAAAAATGCGTTAAAATAAATAGGCACATCTTTTTTTCTTCTTCTGTAAACTTATTCATTTTGTTGAAATATTTAAGGAAAAACGGTTAGCCAGGATCTGTTTTGATATTTTGTTCTTTGATTATTATTTCCCCTATGCTAGGGGTTAAATGGTAGAAGCCTTTTCTTTGCGTAATAGTATTAGTATTCAATATTAGTGCTGATTATAAAAGTCTTCTTTTAGCTCTATCTATCACGTATTTAATAATTTTCGCTTGATCTAAATTAAATGAGTGATCGTGTTCTGCACAATGGCAAAAGAGTGCATTTAGGGCGTTACCATTCCTTATATCTCTTCTGTGCTCGTTAAGTTAAAAAAAAAATACAAAAATCTACGACACTCTTTATAGACTTGGTTTTCACTTGATACAAACAACTTCCTCAACCATGAAACATACATTAAAAACTACCAAGCACTCTCCCAAAACCCTTACATCCGATGCCGGTATATATTCCATCCCATGTAACAACTGCCAACAAGCGTACATAGGTGAAACACAGCGAAAATTGAAATTAAGTGTATATATAGACATCGAACAACCCAACCTTCCTATACGCACACATATGTTTGTCCTTCCCGACATGGGTAGGATTCAAAAACTGTCTTTTTCGCACGATCTGTGACTTTTTCTCTTCTTACATTTTTATTTCAATTATCCTGAAGATGTCCTATGAAATAAGGGCGAAACGTTGATTATTTTAATAATTTCATTCGGTTTTTCTATTTTTCTCAAAACATATATATATATATATATATATATATATATATATATATAAAACACTGCATAAAATGTCTTATATTAGATATAAACTATCTACAGTTTATTTTATCCATACAATCGTATATGCGATAAGACGCATATTTTCACCTAAAACAATTACTAAGAGGATACATTTAATATCATAAGTTATCTCTATATATAATGAAATGATTTCAGAAATTCTCTTCTAGGCCAAAGTTTCGTAGGCAACAACGTATGCCATATATAAGTTCAATACCTACATGATAATAAGCAATATAATTTTGCTTTCGAACACCAGTTTGGGCATATTCAGCCGTGATATTAAAATATTGCATTGCATCTTACGAGCAAAACTATCAAAATCGCAACAGGAAAGATTCCCTGTTTTCCCTCTACCTATTTAGTCTTCTGATAAATTGCATATTCTGGAAACTAATTTCATTCTTTTCGAACGCTAACTAACATTAAAATATAACATCGTTAGGAGACATATTGTTTCGCTCGGCGTTAAGTTAATTTAATGCTTGGGTTATTACAGCGGTGTGTATGCGTATAATAAAATCACTAATACTTATTTGTAATCGTCGGACTTATGTGTAATGGAGTAACTCTTCCCCCTCTCGTTCTCTCTAATTGCAAGTATTTCCCATCGCTAATTTTTCATATTATAATTTTTGCATGCGTTTGTTCGTGTGCGGGTATTCGTTTATACACGCGTCTGAAAAAAAAACTTCAATACTTTTGTTAAAAAAAATTCCCAAAAATTAATAAATGTAAATAAACAATAAAAAATGCCACATTTCTTGAGAAACACACACACGCACACACACAAACACACACACACACACACACACACACATATATATATATATATATATATATATAATCATATGTCTATTTATATATAATCATATATAATAATATTTATATATAATCATATACGATAATAATAATAATAATATTAATAATAATTTCTATTCTGAAAGAAGTTTAAACACCAAAACTGCATATTTACAAGTTCCACACCCCCCATCATGCACTCCCCCAATTGTTTCATCACCGATCCCCCCCCACCGAAAAAATGATACCAAAGGGCCGAGAAGGGTCAATAAGAACTGAAAGACCAAGGAGCGACCGCGAACCAGACCTCGGCTGGGCAAGCGCAAAGAGAACTGTGACGTTGGGGAGGCTGAGTGCGACTCAAATTCCAGCATAAACCAATGCCCACTACCAGCGAGAAGTCAATGGTAAACGTCTGTTGCGATGATGCAAATCCATTTGCAAATGCTATCGAAGGAGGTGGAGAGGTCTGGGCGTTTGGGGAGACCTGGTGTCACTCACTTCCAGAGAATACCACCGGTTTCCAATCAGATCGTTTGTTGACTTGTGTGAAAGATCCACGTGAGACAACAACAACAACAACAATAATAATAATAATAATAATAATAATAATAATAATAATAATAATAATAATAATAATAATAGCAAAGATTTCGCTGGCTACGACTATTATTGATCGTAACTAGTTATACAGTCCTTTTTAAATTTCATCTCTATTTTTCTCGTTATGTACTGAATTTTGTTAATGAAACGTATATGAAATACGTTCCTTATTAAAATTTAAAGACTTTCTATTGTGAAAGAAGTTTACACAAATTTGATCTAAAAAGTTATTTTTAAGTTTTTGTTTCCAAAAATCAGATTTTCTCATTATTCAGACCTGTATTACAATGAGGGAGTGGCAAAACATTAGTTGTGGTGTGAGGAGAAATACAAACTGAAACAGATAGAATATTCTAACCTAAAATAATACAAAGAGGAGCTGCAAAAATAAGTTGTGGGGTGAGGAGAAATAAAAACTGCAAAGAGAGAATATTCAGACCTGTAATAATAAAAACAGGGGGTTTCAAAAATGAGGTATGGTGTGAGGAGAAATACAAACTGAAATAGAGTGAAGGAGAGTTTTAACATATAATCTTAAAAAGAATATATACAAGTTAGAAAAGCATTTCATCCAAGGCAAGGGCATCGGTTTTACTATAGACTTTAAAAATAAAGGTACAATATTCAATTTGAAATTTGTTTATCTTCAAATTGCAATGAAAGATAATGTTTTTAAATGGCAACAAAATGTATATTACATAATATAAATGCTAGCTAATTTTTTGATTCAATCTGAATTAAATTTTTATACCGTACTTTGTAACATTTATAAAATTGCACTTTGAAGATAAATAAATTTCAATTGAAACCTTGTACCTTTATTTTTAAAGCCTATAGTGAAAAAAATTATGTCTTGGATGAAATCCTTGTCTAAATTGTATATATATATATATATATATATATATATATATATATATATATATACATATATATATATATATATATATGATGAGTATTGACTGAAGAGAGCTTAGTATGGGTATCTTAAAACGGTCCTAATTATCGGGTTCGAAACAATGACTTGTCTCATCTAACATTTTTGTGTCAACTAAATATAAATACGCTCTTATTTACGGATTTCCTTATAATTGAGCACTGTGCTGGATTTCTTTTTCCTCCAAAAAATAATGATATATATATATATATATATATATATATATATATATATATATATATATATATATATATATATATACAGTGCCCCATAAAATTTTCCAGTACACATTAATGGGAATGAGATTTTATATAAACATAGAAAATGTATTGAAACTAAGATATAAACAATTGGAAAATAATAATTTAACACTACGCGAAGAGAAAACTTATTAATCAGCACCGCAAACTTTTACAACACATATCAAATTCATTAGATTTCGCAATACTTTTATGCCGGTTTATCATGGTAAAATTCTTAGAAGCTTTTAAAATGTTCAGGAATATGACTCGTCCAGATCCTATATTATTAGATCCTAAGGTTGGTAAGGTGGAGCGAGATCTCAACGGATATTGTACCTCGGCGGTGGGGCGAGATCATTCCGATACCTGCAACTACTACTATTTTCTTTGTATTTGTCTTCATCCTTGTACCTTTTCTTAATACACTTGTAAACCAGGTACTACGTGTTTTCCCGTGTCGTTCTAGCGGACCCAACTGAGCCCCACAAGAAATAGATATCTAAGTAAGCAATATTGCGTTATGCTATATCAAATAACCGTATTCTTAGCAACCATATGAAGCGAAAGAATAAAGAGCTTGGTCAAGAACTCAGAAAACGAATCGTAAGTCTTCATCAATGTGGATTAGGGTATAGAACAATATCCAAACAGTTTATAATACAACTGAATTCTGTTGGAACAATATTTCGTTAGTGGAAGTCTCACACATAAACCCTTTTTTAGCAAGATAATGTCGTCTTCGAAAAATTACCAAACGCGCTGAAAGGTTATTAACAAGGAAGGTTATAAATTCGTCTAGAACTACGCCTAGAGAGCTGCAGAAGGACTTAGAAAACAGTGAACTTAAAGTTAGCAAGGGAAAAATCAGTAGAACCCTTCACCTTAAAGTCATCTTCTCTAGGTCAACAAGGAAAACTCCCCTTCTTAAGCCAAAACATGTGCGTGCTGGCTTGATTTTTAAAATGAGTATGCAAGCAATCCTCTAGAGTTTTGACATTACGTGCTTTGGTCAGATGAGACCAAAATTTACTTGTTCGGCACTCAAAAAATACCGAAAGTTTGGAGAAAAAAGGTACTGAATATCAGTCAAAAAGCAGCATTCCAACAGTAAAATTTGGAGGAAGATACATTATGATCTGGGGTTGGGTTAGTGCAGTAGGTTTAGGAAAAGTGGAAATAATGAAATGAAAAATAAATGGATCACTTTATAGAAGTATCTTGAAGAAAAACTTTAAGGAAACTGTGAAGTTGCTCTCATTGAAATCATACTGGATTTTTAACAATATAACGATCCAAAACACACTGCGAAACTCCAACAAATTTGGTTTAATTCTAATAAAGCGAATGTTTTAAAGTAGCCTAGTCAATCTCCGGATCTCAACCCTATAGAGAATTTACTGGGAAATTGAAATTACGGGTCCATAAAAGAGAGCCTTCTAACCTGCGAGAATTGGGGAGAATTTGTGCAGAGGAATGCAATAAAATAACTGAAGACACATGTAAAAAGGTCGTAGGAGATAACTCAAAACGTTTGCACTCCAATAATAATTGTTATGCTTCAAAATACTTCATATCATTTTGTAAATGTGTTGTAAACTTTTGCGTTATTGAGTTTTCTTTTGGCATTGTGCTAAATTATTTTTTTTTTATTGTCCCTACTGTTCCTATCTTAGGTTCAATACATATGCATATATATATATATATATATATATATATATATACATATATGCACACCCACATTCACACCCACACACATGCACACACACACACACACACATATATATATATATATATATATATATATAAAGTATATTTCCAGAAGATTATTATTTTTTATACATTGTATGTATATTTGCCCCAAGTTAGTTTGTTTGCAAATTGGCATGCGTCTGTTAATTTGTCGGCTTCATCTGCAGAATGCCGGTCAAACCCTAACCATAACTGACAGAAAAACCTCGATGATCCAAGCCACATTCTTTAACAAAAATATATGTACGGTGTTCATTGTACAGGTCGGTCGATAAAAAATAGTGCTTCTTCGTTTTTGTAGCGAAACTGGACAGCCGAAAAGATAATTTTTATTACAAATACAATGATTACAATTCAATTTTTGTCAAATACAACCATATAAAATATTTTTTACATGGTTGTCATGTCACAATTAATTACGTCTTCTATGATTACACGGACACATGGTTCAGGCTATGTGTATTTTGTTACGTCACATGTGACGTAAACACAAGGGAAGTAGCTTAAATTTCTTCGGCCCTCGAAAACTATTCTCCTTAATAAGTAATTTATACATTGCCGTTTCTCGTGAGTTTTCGAAATTTTCATTAATGCGACATAAAAATTCACTTAACATGAGCATCAATAGTTCGAATTCAAAATGTTGAAAAACAGTTTGTCAAACTACTTGTTTATTATATTTTGTAAACTTATTCTGACACATTTTGCTATTATTTTCTTCTTTATTTCTCCATTCTAAATAACCATACACCCCCAATTAGCTTGTGGGTTCATTCTTTAAACAGTTTTCTTTTAATTTTTTCCATCGATTTATTATTGCTAAAACACTATACTGTCATACAAAAACTACAACAACTACTTTTTTTATTTACGATATTTTCCGGTGAATGCTCACATACATGTCCATACAAAAGTTAAACCCTCATGTTTCCCGTTTGTCAGCATAAGGAAAAACAGGGAGCGAACATACATTGACTGATTTAATTTAGGATATTTAATTTCACAATTTGCGGACTTTGAAATAAACATCACCAAGTCTCAAAATATTCTGTAGCCGCAAATATCGAGAACATGAACATAAGACACATATATTTTATGAAGTCACATGCTACCTCATTGGAAAATATATCCTTTGGATGTGTCAGCTAATTTGTATAAATGAAAAGGAATTAGTTATTTCAGGAAATTATTAGACATTGTAAGTCATCGAATTAGGATGTATTCAATTGTCTAAGAGAATAAAATAATGGAAGAAACACACTCTTTTTATGAAGGATTTTCTCTTTCTCTGTTCAATCAACAAGTGGTTAATTGCCACTAGCTAATACACTATTGAAAATATTTTCTCTATACACACAGTTCTTGATGAAAGACTTCTCTAAATGTAAAATATAAGTAAATGCAGTGGGGGTCAAATAGCTTGCAGACCTATTTTTCTCAATTTCTTTATAAATTTTGCTTTATTTTTCATTTTGGACTCTTCCATCATTTGCTCATTGGCATTCTTGTTCGTCCCATTACTACATTTTACGATACAAGCCAGAATTTAATAATAGTTCGACATTTTCCACTTTTCAGGTGAGCCAAAAGTGTATGCAGGTACTCTTAATTTATTGATAATGGTTAAAGGAAAGATGTTGACAGATAGGGAGAAGGGTGAAATTGTTACCTTTCTTGCCGCAAAGAAGTCTACATTGGAAATTTTTAAAAGAGATCATCGAACCCTGAAACGTTTCGTCATTGACAGCAAAGATGGAAGAAAAAAGCATAAAAGTGGAAGACCAAATGTGACTTCACCACAAGATATGAGAAAAATGAAGAGGAGTTGTCTAGCAAACTCACACAGCACAAGCAAAGCTATTTTCAACCATGCAGGAGTGTCTGGCATCCCTACAAGGACCAGGAATCGGATTTTTTAAAGAGATAACCGACCAGAGAACACAGACAAAATATCCTCCTTCGAGTAATATAAACTGTCAGAAGCGACTAGCATGAGAAAGTAAATATTTAAAAACCAATTTTCAAAATGTTATCTGGACTGATGAGGCCAGAGCACCCCTCGACGGCCCCGACGGTTGGGCCAAGGGATGGCGTCTTAAAGGCAATAGCTTATGCTTGCGATTTAGACGACAACAGGGAGGACGAGGAGCGATGATTTAGACTGGTATTATTGGAATTGAGATTGTTGGTCCTTTTCTTGTCCCTGACTGTGTCAAAATGAATTCTGTGAACTACTGCAAGTTTTTGGAAGCAACTATTCCCCTGGTTGAATTCACAAAATGATGGCCTCAACCAGAATCTAATTATCCAACAAGACAATGCCCAAAGCCATGCTTCTCGGTTCACAAAAGCTTGGCTTTCATACAAGGGGATCTCTGGTGAACGTCTGATGGACTGACCACCTCAGAGCCGGATTTGAATCCGATAGATAACCTCTGGTCGATTCTGAAGAGGAAGGTTTACTAAAACGGGCATCAATTCCATAGTAAAAAAGACAGTTGGGAGAGAATCAAGGTGTCTTCTGAAATCACACCTCAGCTAGGGCATACATTAACATCCTCTGTTGATAGGAGGCTGATTGATTTTATTTAAAATGGAGGAACGCGAATAAAGGGTTAAATAGGTTCATAAATCCGTATTGTTCTGTTAATTGGTATTTGAGTAATAGCTGTTGTTTTCTTGTGATACGTTATCAATATATGGTACTATAATCATGATGACACAATTTTTCGAATTATATCATGTTTAAAATGGTATCTGTTGCGGATAAATGAGTGCGTGCAAACTCTATTGGCCCATATTCCTTCCTGAAATCATTTAAAGATCCATACCCCCCCAGAATATGATTATTTGGTTTCCGTTTCTATGAATTTACTTAATATATTTGCATATCAAACACTGAGTAACATAGTTATTATATTGGACAATATTAAAGCATAAATGTATCAACTTATACAATTTGCTAATACGTTTGACCCCCACTCTAGGTTATGGCAAAACTTCAGAAAAACTGTAATAAATAAGTATGATACAATGCTGTTTGGCCGAATCATCTGTATTCTGTTTAATGTTAAGAATTATATACCCCAAAATGGAGGTATATTTTTCGGTAACTGTAACTATTGCCAGGATTATCAGCCCTGAATGGCTTACGATTGCTACAAATAAATTGACGTCTGGTTTACCTTAAGTCTATAATAAATGTATGAAGTTCTCTTATATATAAAACCCTTCTGAAGTTCTCTGGTTTGTCCTTAGTTCCCTTTTACCAAGTCATAGTGTGCGTTTATTGATTGAAGTGCTATTTTATGTGAATTATTGTCTTACATCCATACTATTAGCTGCTCCTCAATTATCATGATTTTAGGGCTTATAAACCTTACTTGAACACATGACCAAATTAAAATTAAGACGTTTACGAAGCTTCATATAATATACAGTTTTATTCACAACCACACACACATACACTTTCAGATACACCCACAAATATACACGCGTACACGTTTGCATCGCATATGTATGTAAAATAAATAATATTAGATAAAATGTGAACCCATATTTACTACTAATATCAGAGATTTACTTAATACATGTTACAAAGTGCGATACCTAGTTCGACCTCAATCGCTTATGTGAAGCACTTTTAATTCATATTTTCTTGAAAAAGAAAAAAAAACCTCTTACTTATCGGAAGGAGAATTCATTCTGCAGGCAATTTTCTTTGTTTAACACAATTATGTTAATTACAGAAAGTGGCATTGCTTGAAGCATGCATTAAATGAAATTGATTGATTGTAAATCGATCAGTCCGTGGGCTTTAAATGCTCTTGCCGTAATATAAAAATATATATCATCAGAGAGGATAAATAAACAATTGTATTTTATCAATATTTTATTGCACTCAAATTAAGACATTATATATATATATATATATATATATATATATATATATATATATATATATATATATATATATGTATGTATGTATGTATGTATGTATGTATAATATAAAGCTGAACGTTCGTGTGTGTGTCTGATCAGGAATAGGCTCCTATATGGTTGAGTATTATAGAAAACTGATTACATATAATGATAGAAGATATATCGAGGCACAGCAATGGGTATGTTTAATCTGGGAGAACGGTGGTTCATAAAAATTGTTGGGTCTGCGTTCGCTTGGCCCCCAAAGTATGGAAATAAAAACTGAAAAAAAAACGTTTACAAGGGTTTTGATATAGATTTACATAAGAATACCGTGATAAGTATGTTTCAACTTAAATAGAGAATGTATAATAAAATTGTGCTGCCGGCATTCGCGCCTGTACTCCATGGAAATATGACACATACTTTAACAAAGTCTTTTCATAGCTATTTGCGTAAATATACTTTGATACTTATGTTTCAGTTTGAACAAATATGGTATAATAAAATTATCGGATGTTCGTTAGCGCCTGACCTCCATAGAATGTAAATATGGCCACAAGTTTACCAATTTTTTTAAAAAGGGGTGAGGGGCCACAATAATACCTTGACTTTAATCTTAATTCACGTTAGCATTTATTTTTTTTAGTTGAATAATATTGTGTCGAATAAATTCACCTCATAAATTCACCTCATAAATTCACGTTCTTATTTAAGTGAAGCCCCCCCCCACAAAAAGTCGGAACTTTGGACAATTCTCGATAAAAACTTTGCATACATCTATTTTTTCCATCTCCACTTGCAGGTGGCACTCTTTAAATAGTTAAATAGATAAATAATAAAAAATAAGAACGTTGCTTGTTATCGTGTCAAAAGAAGGAAAACATCCTGCTCACGTGATTATGTGTCTTTTTAAAAACATTACATAACCTTTTTATTTTTATTTATATATCTTTTTAAAGTTTTTTCAGTGTACTAGAAAGCATTCAGTTGATTACAACCATTTCTGTGTGTTTTTTGTACATTACAATAGTATAGCCTTGAATTCGACGGCGCAATACTACACCATTCAATACTGTAAAACTGAAATGAAGCTGTTTTGCTTGAAAAGGGTGGCATTTTCTTCTTATTCCTATTTATATCGATTTTTTTGCTTTAAAAATCTAAAGTAATTACGTGTTTACTTTTTTGATTATTTTACTAAAGTAAGTAAAGCTTCATTATTTTTCCAAACTGTTGGTGTTTCTTTATTTTTCGATAGTTCGTCGATATTATTTAGTAAGAGTGTTTAGTAGAAAAACCAACGAACGGCTACCCGAAAAAATAAATATACAAGAAATAAATGTTACCATAGTCAATAAAAGTTCAGTTCATGTTTTTTTTTTGTTTTAAATAGTTTTTAATGCTCTTTACTTGAAATAAGTTCAGCGAAACGAAATGACAACGAAATTTGAGGCGATAACTACTTAAATGATTTTTTTATATAAACTACACATGCCATAATCGAATATTCCTCAAGCACAAAATAACGGAAAATATTAAAATATGTTTATAAATAGTCCTTACGTTGACGGAACTCTCTTAACGTTTTAAAACAGATTTCTCAGGTGCCCCTCCTTCAAATTGAAAACGAGAATCTCCATTTCAAAGTCGCTGCCATTTGGATTTTTTGGAAACCAGTTCGTGAATAAAAAAAAATACAAACTACTTAAAAATAGAAACCAATGGACATTTCTACCATCAAAGTAACTTTTATTGACTATGGTAATATTTATTTATTGTTTATTTATATTATATTATATATATATATATATAAATATATATATATATATATATATATATATATATATATATATATATAACATTTTCTCTTTGTAAGGAAATATCATTTTGTTCGTCACTCTTGGCTACGAATGGAAACAAAGTTGATATAAAAAATATATTTTCGCGAAAATTATCTTTACTTTCACCATATTTTGCTTAGGGTAAAATTTTGGAGCATCAAAACCTATCCCTCTACACCCCCTCCTTTTCTTAACCTATCATAGTTTCATCAATCACATTCCATATTGTGTAGGCTGTTTTTGAACCCAGTCAACGACAGGTACTTCTGCTAGTATATATATATATATATATATATATATATTTATATATATATATGCAAACACTCACACATATTTTTAAATTCATGAAAAATAATTACAGAAACGTGAGGGGAAAATTCGAAAAAAAGAGCGTATTATTTATATTGTATTAACAGCAATTTTACGAGATTAATTATCGGTTCCATCGGTTTAAAACCTGATTATTATGGACATTTTAGATACTGTTATCAAGCTCTCTTTCACCGATAATCGGCTATCGATATACAATATTTTGTTTGCAGAAATTCCCCTCTGGACGAAAGTACTGTAGGTGTTAAACAACAGATGCTACATACGTATTACTTGTCTAGAATACTAGCTAGTATCTTCTTACCTTTTAAACACCAAATAAGATATATTTACTCGTTATAATAAAGTTTTTCATTATTTCCTAAGAGCGACATCATCACAATCGAAACCACAGATAGGGGAAGTAGTTCCTATTTTTCTCTCCTAATTAAAAGTACTCGTATCGCTCCCAGTCATCAGAGGGAGATATTCTGCTCTTTGACCTCATATGGGGTTAACCCTTAGTAACTGTATAATAAACTTATTGACATAATATATACATTCATTTTTCCGTTACAAAAATAATAATGATAGAATATGTCGGCTCCTTCTGATTGGAAGATATCAGGTCATTACCATATTCTAGAATAACGGTATAGCATGTCAAACGAACGCTTATGTACCATTCAAACAACGTCTACATGATACCCACATTTGCCTATAAATAAATAGCTCGCTTGATCGATTTGTACCAGTACTACAGTAATTAATTATACTTTTTAAAAACATAGTTTCGTTTTTTAAGGTAATTCATTTATACATACATTATTTTAACGTGAACGATCTATAGGATTCTCTGTCTGTATATATATTTCCTTATTCCTTTTTTGCCTTTCTCTCTCTCTCTCAATCGCTTTCTCGCTTCGAAGACAGAACAGCAAACATTTATTCCTGTGTATATCGCCCTCTAACTCACCTAACAGTTTTTGATATTTGTAAACATTATTATACAACTGTTGGAGCAGCCGCTCTAAACGTTGTTAAAAAGTTAAAGCCCCTGTACTACCAATCGGAAACAGCAGCCAGGAACTGTCAATCCGGTGCGCTCAACCCATCAGAAGAAGGTGAACCCAATCTAATTGCACAGCAATATGTGATACTCAAGCACTCCCAAGTGCCCAGTTTTAAGGGGTGGAATGTGTCGGGAGTGGGGAAAACAGCGTTCATTGTCCTAGACTGGAAACAATATCTACCACTGTATGGTTCTGTTGAATCACTGTGATAACGTCTCTGCGCCTGACTAATAGGCAAAGAAGGAGTATGGAAGCCGGGCGATACGCAAAGCCTATCTACTCCTTTCGCAGTTAAGGTTTGCAAACCGGTAATTTGTTTGAGTCACAAGCTCTAAGAAGGTTGCAATCCAAGACTAAAGGGGCCGTCCACCCCTTTGGATTAGTTTCAGAGTTTTCATTCCCCTAGACGGATGATCTGGGAAGATCTATTGGGTCCGTCAGCACTGAGAGGGTTTGCTCCGCGCCTGGGTCCTAATCCAGGGATTTCTGCGACCCTGCGTTGTTAGTTAATCTTACTGGGTTAGTTTGTAGAAATTATTTATCTGCTGAATTGTTTCACTCCTTAAAGTGATTAAGGGGCATTGCTATTTCATTGTTATTGAATAAAGGGGGTAAGTAAACTCATGCAGTCTAAACGACTAAGTTTGTATGCAGCCTTGTTAGGAGTTAATGCGGTTTGAGGCTTTTTTTATTTATATGTTAGCTTAGGTATACGATAACGTTACAGTGTTAGTAGGTATTAAAAATTGAACTAAGAGTTGTGCCCGAGTTCTACATTTTTGATGACAGGAGGGTTAAAATGTAAGTGCAATACAGTACGGATAAAACAGTAGGTAAGTTTTGCGTCATATGTAATTAGATAAATAGATATATGGGCAGGTTTTCAATAAATGTGAATAAGTTGAAGTTGTAGGTATTAATTATGTGTCTAATATTAAAGGAAGATGATTTCAGCTTTGAGTTAGCAGGCATGGCACATTTTGCATCACAAGGAGTATCTGTTCAGTTTCGCATTATTCGTTGCTTCTGAGCACATACTTTGGTTGTTAAGTACGTAACTGGATAGGAATGGACTCTTATGAATGTCTTAGAGGTAGAAATGTACAGATGTTTAGTGATGACTATTAAGCAGTGAGCATGTGAAGTTTAGGAGCTGGAAGTTAAATAATTCCACTACAAAGGCGTGTGCAATGTATGAGTTTAGTGTCAGTTGCGGGGATAGAACATATTGTTAGATTTCAAGAGACGGGGGTTATTAACTTACAAATAACAATAGATTTCCATTAGGATTTTGACTCTCAAGTGAGCTTTGGTTTTGGAGGGAGGAAATATTTTTTAAGCATCAAAATTCTCATTATGGCAGGTAAAACTTTTACCACATTTACGAATCCAAAAGCTACACAAAGTAATGAAGGCATAAGCTTAAAATAGAAACGACCGTGAGTTTATTGAAAATAGTGTAACTCTCTTTGTGGAATTAATACAGTACTTAGATGGCAGAAATCTATCTCTGATAATGCGAGAAACCTAGTACGATGACTGCAAATCATTGAACATATTTAGAAAGCATTATTTACTGAAATGAAACACCAAACTTATCATTTAATATAGATACTAGAACTGACATCTTAAAAGCGTATATAAGCCGAGACGATTATAGATTGTGGCGCGGTTGTGAGCGAAAGTCGACATATCTTCATTTTAAAGTTACTACATCAAAAATGTTGAGAGCTTCGTTAGTAAATATTCATCTTTATTTTTATGACACTTCAACAAACACTTCAACAAACACGAACACTTCAACAACACTTCAACAAACAGGAACAACTTTCTTGTAAATTGTAGAGATCAACAACTTATGAGTGAATTATATTTTATCAGTTTTGTTCCCAACTTTACCCCTCCGAGTGTAACTGATAAGCAGAGAAAACTTAAGGTATGCATTAAATTTTGAAGAAGATTATAAGGTTTTATAATAGTCTATTTTTCTAGAACAAGGCTGATTTCCTGCTAGCCAATAAAATATTGGCTAGCATGCAACTTTACGAAAAATAAAGTGTATCCCTCCCACCAAGAGTATAGAAGTTATAATAATAAACATTTTATCTTTTATTAAATAAGTATGAGAAATCGGTCTCTAATTCAATCAGCAAAACGAAACTATTTATAAATCTTCAAAACACATTTGAAATTGCAAGATATCATCTTATTTACTCCAAACTCCCGAAAAACCTTTGGACGTAAACACTTATGACTACTGCATATACACGCAAGCGGTACTTTTACATAAGACTATAAAAAATGTCACTTGAAGCTTTCTGCGATAAAAAGCCAAATTTAAGCTAAATGCAGGTATTTGGTTCAAATTGCTTTGCATATATACATAGGAAACGCAAATTAAATATCAAAACCGATCGAGATATAACATTTGGATACAAAAAGACAGAACAGCTTACTTTTTTATTTTTCCCAGAGAAAAAAAAAATATAATATCCCGGTGTGTAAAATAATCATTTGCTAATATCGAAGTAATAGTTGATATTTGAGATTTGATTTTACTTAAGGGGGGATCAATCAGGAATTTGTTTATGTTGGACTTGAAGACATCCAAGTTGTAGTCAGGTGGGAAACAGGCAAACGGAACAGAATTCTACCGGCGTGCACTTTTCAGAAAGAAGCTTTGTTCATGGAATATACGTTTTGATTTAAGCACCAGTAAACAGTGGGGAAATTACTGACAGTGGTTTTAGCTAGATGGGTGTTTATCGTAAAAGATTGGCCGTGGGAACCAGAGATTGGATCTCTGACGAGCACTTGCCATGGAAATAACGATAAAAGAAAGGCAGGCTCGCAACGTCTCTTCTGTGGGAGAGAGGTTGCAGGGAAGAGAAAAGGGCATCCCCCACTAAGTCACGAAGTCTATTTTGTACTTTGGCGAGGCCGGATAGGCTGTTTTTAGAAGCTCCAGCCAAGATGTGGCAGCAGTACTCAATGTTTTGACGTACTTGGCTTTTATACAGATAAAGAATTGCATTAGTAGTGAGATGTCTTCCGGGGCGGTAGAAGGATCCTACCATTTTCCCAGCGGCCCGGGCAACATATTTGATATACGTGTTCCATTTCAGATCAGGAGTAAAGGTCGAACCCAATGGCTTTTCAAAACATGAAGCCTTCCCAAGACGAGAGCCATTCATTTCAATTGATGATGTAAAGATAGGAGCTTTGTTTTGGATGCATTAAAAGTAACCAGCTATCTTTTCCCCCAATGTAACACGCGCCCAAGATCAGAGAAGAGAATCAGAGAGAGAGCTTTGTAATTAATGGCCTTATGTGTTGCCATATATGGTCATGTGATCATCATAGATGTCAACGAATGATTCAAGTATATGTCCTGGGAGATCATTGTTGTAGATCAGTTTGGCCCAGAATGGACCCCGGGTACTCCAGCATTAATACTGTGTGTCTATGTTTGCTGCCTATGAACCAATACTCTTATGATCCTACCAGAGGGAAATGATTTAATTATTGAGAAAACATTTCCACTGATAACGTAGCTGGAAATCTTGTGAAATAGGCCTTTATGCAATGCCTTATCTAAGGCCTTTGATATGTCAAGAGCAAGTACCTAAGAAAGGAAGCCATTGTCGAGAGATTCACTAATCGTATGGAATATAACTGTTAGCACATAAGCTGTATATCTAGCATAACAGAAACAATATTACATGTCAATAAGGAGGTTATTCCGTCTGAGGTAGTTGACTACTTCTTTATTTATTTAATATGTATATATACATATATATATATGCATATATATATATATATATATATGTATGTATATATATATATATACATATATATAGTTTAAAATATAATGGGCGAAACTCTCGAGAGAGCTTGTTCAGCTATCATCTCATCAGGAAAAATGGATAGCGTAAAATAATAATACTCTTTTTATAAATTTCCAACGTCGTTTCTCGTTTCTGATATAGTACACCGTCTCTCTTTGCACATGAAAATATTTAAATACTTGTGTTTGTGTTTTTTTTCGTTTCTTAATCTAATTAATCCAGAGACAGGGTTGAAATAAAGGCAACGCCTTGATAAACAGATAACTGGTGTGTTCCTTTTTATTTCTCTATTTTGTCGGAATAATATTTCGTTTATCCTCATCGTATATATATATATATATATATATATATATATATATATATATATATATATATATATATATATATATATATATATATATAACGACTGGATTTCCTCACATAAATTAATATACAAAAGTATAGATTTATGCGTATACTTAAAGTATTTACTTCAACAGTGCTCAATACGTAGATAGAGCTAGGTATTAAGTTATAAAATATATATGGCGATTAAGCTACACAGAATATTCCGCGTTACATCCACGCTAGGATTCCTCAGGCTTATGCGTGAATTTTGTGCTTGTCTCTCATTTTTATATACGTGCGGTCTATTGAGTTTTTAGTTAGCTAATCATCTTTCTAGTTTCATAGAACTAATACAAGCAAACACATGTAGAGAGCTAGACGATCAATCTAGATTATGCCTTCATGAAAAATGTTGGTGTCCTGTACTTTAAAGAACCCCGACATCTACTAAATTGTTGGAGAGAAATAGCGGTTACTCTATGATAGAGATACAAAATAATATATATATATATATATATATATATATAGAGAGAGAGAGAGAGAAGAGAGAGAGAGAGAGGTAGCGTTTATTCTAGGATAGAGATATAGTATTCTCTAGGAGAGAAATAGCATTTACCCTAGGATAGATATTAAAAATAAAAATAATATATATATATATATATATATATATATATATATATATATATATATATAGTTATGTCTAGTATAGATATACAAAATAAATTTTATAATTAACAATAACAATAGAAAATAAACCAATAAAAATAAAAATAAATTACTAAATAATCATGTATACGCATAAACAATCATATATATATATATATATATATATATATATATATATATATATACCTATATATATATATATATATATATATAGGTATATATGTATATATATAGGTGTATATGTATATACATATATATATGTGTGTAGACTAACATGGAAATGTTTAACCAAGATTTAAAATAGGCCAAGCCACTAAATATCTACGCTAAATAGCACACACAAAGGAACGGGTCAACTGGAGGTATACTGTGCCTTGTTCCTGTAAGTGCCTGCTCATTGCCTTATTAGGAATGCTGCGGTGGGTAAGAGAACGGTGATAGGCTTACTAAAATCTCAATAGAACGTGCGTATATAAAAACGCGATACAACCACAAAATCCTCGCATAAGCCTGATGAATTCTAGCCTGGATTAAATGAGGAATATTCTGTGTAGCTTAATAGCCATATATATTTCATAACTTACTATATATATACACACACATATATATATATATATATGTATGTATATATATACATATATATATATATATATATATATATATATATATATATATATATATATATATATATATATATATATATTCCGTCTCATACCGACAACGTACACGGTTGTCTCGAGTGTGTTTGATGTCTTACTCTCGAAAATACAAAACCCTCTTGAAGTATTTAAAAATTAGAAATCAGAAAGAAAAATGCAAATACAGAATTAGGTTGAAGATTGGGGCGTATGAAATGCAGTAAATGCTTTTAAATTCGGTGTAATTGAATAAGTCCCGAGAACAATACACTAGCGAAATATAAAAATAATATCACAATGAGGGAGCGAGAGAAAGGAAAATTTATAGCGAAACTCTGACGTCGAGGGAAAAATGTCTAGGCAGTAGCAGCTAAGACTTAGTGGTAGTCATCCAATAAAAAAGGAAACAGAAAACACCGGTGGTATAGAGGTTGAAAAGTGCCCGTTCACAGAATAGGAACGGTGATAGGCCGTAAAAAGAAGGACTGCGAGTCACGACACTTCCTGCCTGACGTCCGACACATCACTGTACCTATGATGAGGAAGGTCTATTCTGGTACGGACCGAATATGATCAGGTGTAAGGTATAAAATGGACAGGGCTGCTAATGGATCAAATTAGGGACCTAGTGCGTCTTCTCTTGACAGCTTTAACGCCACTTTCCTGATAAGCTTGTCCGTATCAGGGAAAAACCTTGTGATAAGCCCTAAGGGTAATGAGCGTGTTTCTATTTTATTGCCCTCAAGCATAACTACGCCCCTTTCTTGAGATTACATCCTTTCAAGGTCCATTTTGTCAGTGTTTGTTGTGAAGCTATGTTGGCTTTCCGCCCTTTTCTACAGAATATCTCTGTCAAGTTTGGGATTAATTTCTATTGGCGTAGTACTATATCTATTGGCCCCAACTCAAGTCCATGGATAAAATTTCTTCCTGGCTTTTGGTTAGGAGGGCAGCAGGAGTAAGTATGCAGGGGTAATTTGGGTCTGTACACATCTCTAGGAGATGATTGCCATTGATCATAAAGGGGGCCCTTGCTAAGAAGGTAATATACAGTTCATGAGTCTACGTATGCTTGTATTCCAGCAATATGGATTTCAAAATTATTTGTCATGATATTTATCCTTTCCCAAACCCCTTCTATGTGGGTTGAGCAATCAGGTGTAGCTTTGCTCCCTCAAATACCCCTGGATGGAGTATATCTCAGGTTGGGTTCTTTACGTTGCTCCCGTCAGGCTCCTATGAAGTTGGTACTGCCATAAGAGCATATATGCTTAGCTTGTCCCCTTATTAAGAAGAACACGCCTAACTGCATTTATAACACTGGAGGTGTCCAATGAATCTATCACTGCGATGTGGGCACCTCTGGAAACAATGCATAAGAACATCAATACCTTACGCTTGCGGTTGGCAAAGCCACATCTTGTTCGGCGTGCAGAAATTGTCAAGAAGCGGAAAACATCTAGGATGATGCTTGTAAAAGGCGTGTCGATGAAGAGTCGATTGGTTGGAAGGTCAATCATATTCTAAGTTTTGGTAGAACCCTGCAATTTTAGCCCTATAACGCAATGGCTGATCGATATTCTACCGCACTTCTTGCCAACGACAATCAAAAATCCGATTGCGTGAATGGATTCTGTCAGTAAAAAGAATGTATTTATATTTAATTTGCGAAGGGACGCATGATGGGATGCTTTTTATCTGAAAGTATTTCCTTCTGGTTAAGCGTCCTCCAACACGCAGTAAGCCACGCTCATTCAAAAAAGGGCAAAGTCTTTTGAGTAGATTCTCAGTAAAAACGTCCTCCTGGACAACTTGAATGATCATGTTATGGTATTTCAGGAGCTCCTAAACAATACGAGCTCGTTGTCAACGGTGGCACTTAGTAAATCCATGTTCTCTTGCGCCTCACGCTGGATGGAATGTACGCATGATATGGATGAGGTTGACTATAGCTTTAGTTAGGGATTTCCAGGTAAAAAAAAAAAAAATACTTTCAAAACGCGAGTCGCTTTTTTTGCGGAGGAAGTCATAAGCCTAGCTAACTGTATTCGAATTTGATGCATGAATGAAGTTCATTCAAGCTGTAAGCAGTCGTTCCAGGACAAGCTTTATGAGTGAAAAAAATAAGTGTTGGACCGCATATCCAGCTGCTCCTTCTGAGGTGTGAGGCAGCGACAGCGTGCCAAGATCAGAGGGGTTCTTATAAGTAGATACACACCTTCAATGTTTTAGGTGAGACACTGGCCAATGCGTAACACGGGGTTATTTACATATACGTAAGTGCATCTCATAAATGTAGCCGAGTACCACCTTACTATCTGTATAATAGACAGTAGAGTCAAAGTGAATATCAATCGTACAGAAAATCAGTTCGCCTAGCTCAGCTGCCAAGACATCAGCTCAAATGTCTTTGTTATGGAGCATCCTGGACGAGGAGCAAGCCTTGCCCATTTCATGATGAAGCTGTTACCTTCAAAGTCGATGGATTTGAGTTGAGCAACCGTACGATGGTTTCGTGGACGCACCAGAGAAATGTACAGCTTCCTACGCACGGCTTTGGACGGTGGTGTTGCTGTTAGGATCCTAGGGATAGACATTATTTACAGGTCTCGAGGAGTCTTTCCACAATGACAAGGTGTGTACATTTCTTGTGGTAGTGATAGGCTTATACAATGTTCCGTTCGGTTTACTTGCTTAAAATAAATTTACCCTATATAGTTATAAGGGCGGCAAATTGCAGAGGGTCGTAGAAACTATTGTGTTTTGACAGGAAACCTCTGCATGTTAATAGTTTACCATTCACAGACACTTTGACTATAAACATGCCCTTCTCGATGTCTTGTTCAAACCGTCACTGCGCTGTCTAGGTAGTTCATCTCCACCTACATTTATTATCTTCAAATCATTTGCGTAGACTGTCGGTGGGGAGGCGGCCACAACATTTCTGTTAAGGGAGGTCAGAGTTCTGGATTTTCTCTTTTAGGATCTCATTCGAAGTTCTGCTCCATTTTTCAAACTTTGAATAATGGTAGCAATATAATAATACCTTCTTTTGTGCAGATGTCAAGGATTGGGTCTTTAGACCTCTTCTGTTTCCTTCTTTTGTGTAGTTGTACATGATGGTTTGGGGCCAGGATCTAATTCACGACCTGTTGGCTGATCCAAGTTGACCTCTGTCATGGGAGTACCATTATCTGAGGAAAGAGAGTTCACACCTTCAAATACCTTTTCTCGCCTGGTGTGTGAACGAGTTAAGGGACCCTGTTTATCCTGGACGACGGTCAGCCAGTATGGATTATTTTTGGTATTCATTTTCATTTAATTACCTCATTGTCAGCGGCTTCTTATTTAATATTCAAAGCTGCCCTCTATAAATAGAGGGGTTTCCCGAATCCGCAACGTGGGGACGCTCTGTATGGCATAAGGATACAGCACAACAGCTGTATGGCTTGAGGATACAGCACAACAGCTGTATGGCTTGAGGATGTAATAAATGTCTCATGTTTTTTTGGAGATAGCTCTTTATTCGGTACAAAAAGGATGTCAGGCAATCGTTAATGTGAAAGTTGCGATTGAGTAGCTGCCCCACGGATGGGTCGTATTAGGCTGGTCTAAGGCAGTGAATAGAAATGGCTGGGGTGTGCTCAAAGACGTGTGCTCTCATCCAGTATTCTGCGATCTTCTTGTTGGGTTAATTATCTTGGTACCAGAGAAATCTTTTGTATTCCCTGTGCATCTCTCCCACTAAAAGAAGCGGGAAATCTATTCAATATCTGAAAAATCGCGAATAGCTCCACCCAGAAAGGACTGAGATCTCCAATAATTAGGTTGTTGAGATCGTGCCCGCTGATCCACACGTTATAAAGGCATATAAAATAGTATGTGGAACATTAATACGTGTGCAACTTCTATTTTGATGCTATATAATGCGTAAGGTCTAACGAATGACCAAAATATTAAAAGATACAGAATGTGTATAGTTCTCAGAAGGAAGAACATAATTAAAGATATTTTATAATAAAAGACCTAAATATTAGAACTATATAAATAAGATAATAAAAATATTTAAAACTAGCAAAAGTGCAAGTCGTTGACTGGGTTAAAAAAACAGCCTACAGAAACTGAACTCTGATTTATGAAAGTATGATAGGTTATGAAATGGAGGGGTTGTAAAGAGATCGCTTGGAAGTTGGGGGTATCAAAACCAAAGCAAAATATTATGAAAGTAAAAAAAAATAGATAAACCCCATAATGTATTACACCATACCTGTTCACATTGAAACACTTATCACAATATTCTGTGGATCTATATGAAAAAAAAATTGTTAAACTTTGTGACATATTTCCATTCTATGGAGGTCAGACGTGAACGAACACCCCATAATTTTATTATACCATATTTCTTTAAACTGAAACATAATTATCAAAATATACTTACGCAGATAGATATGAAAAGTCTCTATTAAAGTGTGTGCCTATTTCCATTCTTTGGTAGCCAGGCGCGAACGCAGGCCCCAAAATTTTATTATATGATCCCTTTAGTTAAGTTAAAACATACTTATCAAAATATTATTATGTAAATCTATATCA
>NW_027633643.1:0-2500 GCF_053919585.1 Euprymna scolopes | reverse complement strand
AAATGTTAGTTGATTTAAAGAATCGTACAAAAATCTGTCTTGCATTTCTTAAATAATATCGGTTAAAATTCGAATTATTGTTTATTCTAAATAAAAAAAATAATTGGTTGAAAACGATCCCAACGTGTAATAAATGTTTATAACAATTGGTAAAAAGGAAATACCTAAAAAAATATAGTCTTAAAAGCCCAGATGGATAAATTTGTATATTTTTTATTTTAATGTCATTCGATCTCGTAATAAAACGTACGGTATTCTATTGTACGATTTGACCTTAATCCTCTAGATTTTTCTGTTTAGTATGAGTCGAGTTCGACCGGTAGTCACCGTATCTAGCTGACCAAAGTGAGACACACAGACAAATTTCAAAACAAACAAACACGAAAAATAAAAGTAAATAAAAAAATAAAAACATACTGTAAATTTACTAGATATATATTTCTAAAAGAACAGTTGCATTTCATATTGTTTACTTATTTTTATTATTTTGTTTTTGCAATCTGTGTATCCATTAACATCGTTTTTTTTCAAGAAATGATGCATTTTAAAACGTAAATCGAGTGGTTAAAATACAGGGTTTTTTTAAGACAACTTACATATTTGGTTTTATATTAAAAACAAAATCGTACAACACTTTTTTCTAGTTGTTTTTTATAAAAATACGAATGATTTTCATAAAAGATGTAAATTGTTAGATGAAAAGAAAAAAAATACGTTTTTCAAGAAAATTCATAAATTATGTTTGGACCAGATATAATATAATGATAAACAGCAAAATACCCTCAATAAACCCCCAAAATTAACCAAAAAAAAACCAACACATTTTTCATACAAAAAGAATAAAGAAAATGTCAGTTTCGTGTTTCAACATTTAAACAAGGCTCGGCTTAATACTGTGATACTGGTCGGGCCAGCGTCATAATTGCCAGAAAATCCCAATCATCCGTGTCAAGTTCTACAACAATACAGAAAACACAAACAACATTCTTAAACTGCCGATGAAACGGAAATCAAGATGGTGTTAGTTTTGCTTTTATTTGAATTTTTTTAATGCGAAAATTTTTAAACCCAATCAACGACGGGTACTTCTTCTTGTATATATATATATATATATATATATATATATATATATATATATATATATATATATATATGGTGTGTGTGTGATATATATATATATGTGTGTGCGTGTGTGTGTGCTTATAGATCGTACAATTTATGAACTTCGTTGTGTTCCTTCTTATGAAACCGATTTTTTAATTTTAATTATCAATTAACAATCAACTTACTAAATATCAAATTAGCTGTAGGATATATATGCCTGTTGAGCTTATTGTGTATCTGTAATACAACGAGCACTGTTTTTCTTGTATTTTAATTACATTCGTGTTAAAAATACACTTTGCTCTTTAGACGTCTGTCCTAATCCCCTATAATTTTTGTATATATATATATATATATATATATATATATATATATATATATATATATATATGTCAGTTTAATTCAGGATTGACATACTATAGATTCCATATTTTAAATTCCGTACTGTTCTAGTCTAATTTATATATATTTAAATACGTCCTATTTTAAGGGGTTTTGGTTTATCCCTAAATTTGTAAGGTGCAGATTTTTTTACATCAGAGGGTAAGTAATTGACTATCAAATTTAATATTGTATTGCACTTAATAGAAAAGTAATTTGAATGCAGAATATTGAATTGACGTGAAATGCAAAAAAAAAAGAAAAAAATAGTTCCTTTTTTTAAGGGGTTTTGGTGTATCCCTAAATTTGTAAAGTGCAGATTTTTTTACATCAGAGGGTAAGTAATTGACTATCAAATTTAATATTGTATTGCACTTAATAGAAAAGTAATTTGAATGCAGAATATTGAATTGACGTGAAATGCAAAAAAAAAAGAAAAAAATAGTTCCTTTTTTAAGGGGTTTTGGTGTATCCCTAAATTTGTAAAGTGCAGATTTTTTTACATCAGAGGGTAAGTAATTGACTATCAAATTTAATATTGTATTGCACTTAATAGAAAAGTAATTTGAATGCAGAATATTGAATTGACGTGAAATGCAAAAAAAAGAAAAAAGTTCCTTTACAAAAGTTCGAACGTCAAACAAGTAACGTTTTAAGAGCCTTCTCACTTATATTCAAAACATTTGGTACAGATAGAAGACTTAGGAATCAGTAGAAAACAGAGATTTACATTTAGTCACAGTTATTTAGCTTGATTCTTACTTAGACAGAATAGTCCAAATAAAGGAAGCTGTTCTGAATCTACCCAAGGCACAAGGGAATAGACTAAGATGTAAAGTGAGACAAGGACTAGAAAAAGAAAACCACTAAAGCCTAACTTTTCAAAGGAAGGAATTATTAGCCATAATGTCACTACGCAAATATGATGATATCAAAATACTACTAAAAGACAAAGACACTACTGCATTGCTAAGGAAGAGTAGAATATTTCCCAAAACTGACCCACCTTATGGAT
>NW_027633642.1:0-35861 GCF_053919585.1 Euprymna scolopes | reverse complement strand
TTAATAATAATTATACATTTATACATTGGTTAATAATAATTATACATTTATACATTGGTTAATAATAAGCCATTATACAGAGCTTTTAATCAAAAAGTGGATAGCAGAATACGTAAAAACTCTTCGTTATTTATTAAATCTTTTTGATCGTTATTTTTGTTAGTATTGTACTATTGATTGTGTTGAATGCTTATCTAACGCCAGAAACAGAAACCGAGATCTATAATTCGCAGTCTATCTTTACATCTCTCTTTGAATATAATCTCTTATTGAAGCCTAAAAATGACATTCGGCCTCTATCGACATAATGGTAATATCCTGTATGTGAGACGCACAGGAAAAACCATGACCGGTTTCCTGCTGATTATACATTCGCCATTGCAATGTCGTCTACAAAAATCGCATTACTTTTCTCCAGTATACATGAACAGGGAAGAAGTCATGTGACCGAATGGTGTAAATAAGCATGCCTAATAGCATAAAAACAATCAAATCACGGCGTCTACTTAGGACAGTTAAACGTTAAATACATTCTACAGTCGGGTTTGCAAGAAGATTAATTTCCTTTCCAATGAAAATACAATCATAATTAAAAGACGGCTTTGTATGATAGGCATGTATCATTGAGTTGTAAGGTTCCGAATCCTTTGCTGTGGAATACTTCGATGTTAAGGTTTAGGTAGCACATTAGAACTATGAACTAATCGATAGCGACTGTAAAATGAAGATCTGTTTCATAAGCTTATTATTAGTCAATTCTTGAAAACGGAAAAGGGGTTTATTTTTGCCTTTTTTTTTACATGTGTTCATCCCAAATAACGCTGATTGCCACTGGGACTACTGCGGCAGGAGCAGAATCACATAGGGGAATCTTGGTAAGCATTTCTGTAGCAAGTTTTTTTTTTTCAAATTGCATTTAAATTTCTACATATTCGCACAATTAGAGAAACAGCGAAAAGAAAAGCACAGAAAAAACAGAGAATTAACTATCAGAATTGAAAATCTTCCGTGTATATTAGTTCCTTCAGTCTGGCGGGGCAAATATATTAATTGAAACAAAATAAAATCTGAAACACTTTCTTGTGTTCATCAAACATTTTTCTGTGCAAGAGTAAGATGTAAATAGATTATGATTGTTTTTATTTTATTTTATCTATTTTATTTATTTTTGGCTATCGTTACTTTCATGCCAAGTGCACGTCTTAGCTCCAATCCACAGTCCTCCCTTTCAAGACCTTCACGAAAAACACAAGTCGAGCTGAAACCACTGTCAATAATTTTCCCACTCGTTATGTGTGCCTCAACCTCAACGGGGATTCCATAAACAAAGTTTCTTAGAACTGCAAGACTGTGGAACTCTGTTACGTTTGCCTACTTTCCAGCTGACTATAATTTGGTCGACTTCAAGTCAAACGTAAATATGTTCTTGATGAGCTGTCCACTTAAGTATCCTAATTTACCAAATCTCCCCTGCTAACGATTACTACGATATTGTCTCACTGAATAGCCTGCACACAGTAACTCCTATCCTAGAGTGCCCAGCGGGCCTTGAAAAGTGGTGACTTCTTTGTAAAAAGAAACCTATTAATAAATTAGATGATGACAGTAGAGATTTACATAGGCACATGCCCGACGTTACCTGGTGAACATTTCAGTTGAACGTTTACCTCGCTGACAGCTTCCAAAACAAGATATAGTAGACAATACTGCGCATTAATGGTTACTTAAATTTTACTTGTTTACGTTTTACAAAAGCATAACATATCTGGATTTATATCGAGGAGTGTGCGCTTATTATTGAATTTCTTTGCATAAAATAAAATGAAATACAAGCCGTATTACCCCTCCTCAGCAGTTGTTCCAAAGAATCATAATTATGATACTATCGTTTCCCCGTGGGAGGGTTACTTGGATGAGAAACATCCTGGGAACGCAACCAGCTCCCCGGGAAATAAACGATATTCACAGTTAAGCACATGGAAACATTCAACAAAAACGGGTCGAGATGTCGATAGCTATTATTTTTGGTTATGTCGTGGAATATTTTTAAGAGTCAATCTTTCGACTAAAGGCAACATTTATAACCCTAAATGTCCCAGAAACAGTCTCACGAAGATGGGAAGATGACCAGTCATTAGGGTATGTAAGAAGAAAAGCAGACATGAGATGTTGAATGTGGGTGTGGCTCCTTCATTCTCTTAAGATGACTTCTTCACCTTGGTGGCTTTCTGATTGGAATTTCTTTCTTCATCCTCCGGACCGCTTCGTTGTTTGATAGAGGCATTCATGGCAAACACAAGAAACCACACAATACGACACAATCGCAATATATATGAAACATAACTAACTATTTCATTTTACATTATGGATACAATATATATATTGCAAAAACTTTTACAATTTACATATCTTCAAAACTAAACTAACTAGCCTAACTAATGATGCGAGAAGGGGTAGGAGCTTCCCCTCCTCTCATGTACAGAGGGATAAAAAAACATGTGCTCATCTCATGCTGTCCGGACGAAAAAAGATGATCTAGAAAGGGAATTCTGGGATTGCATTTCTGTGTATCGCTACGCTTATGGCCAAATCGCCACTCTGCCTTGCTGAAGAGTGTTACCAACTGTGACACTGAGATATAGTGCCACATTATTATCAGTAAATAAGTTAAGGAGTTACTCCTTTACATTAAAATACGCAGGCGTTCCATATGTAATGACTCCTATTTTTTATTTGGACCGAAGAGATCATATTGTATTGCAAACTATATTGCCATGATGACTGAACATAGGCATTCATTACCGGAATATTCCATTTCTTTGTGACAGATGTTGACAGTGTGATATTTTAGGAAAACAACCCCCGTCATGGGCGTGCGTCAGAAGCAGAGATTCGGTACTGAATTCCGCCAGGTAGTAAAAGTAGAACAGGTAAACATTAACCGGTTTAGGAAGCCCATGCAATTGATATCAGCACAGTTAGAGGATGAGTTTGCCATCTTCCTTGTGGCAACAGAGGTGAGAGTGAAAAAAAGTGCTCCAGACTTTTACACCCGAAGCATCATAAGAGGCTGGCAAAAGGGCATTGAGTAGTGAGTAACAAGGAGTATCTAGAAAAATTAATTCTGGAACACAAAAAGGTCACTTGTTTTAATGGTGCAACTTTTGTCATCGTAGCTCTTCAACGTTTTAGCTTTTGAGTAAAAAAATAAATATGTCTTACTTTTGGAATGACTCTCGTATATAAACGTTTACACACAACTGGATTTGTATGAATAAATATAATGAACCCTGGGAGATGTTTATTCTTGATAACAATTTCTTTTTTGTAGATGATGGCTGGTGCCGGTAGTTTAGTGGTTAACGAGATGGCTTAACGACCTGTGTGTCCTAATTTGGAATACAGTTCGTTTCACAAAAATCCATTTAATTTAGGATGTCGGTCACCTTCACATGAACTATCCCGATGCCTTTCTAGAAAGAATTCTGAATAGAAATATATAAAAAGAATATCGGGGAAACTAATGTACACAAAAAAATTCAAATTCATACAATGTAATTATGATGGGATGATGCATATCACAATGTCTAACGAACGATGTAGTGTTTAAAAAATATACGGATCTAATTAAAGCTCATCGAAACAATTATATGTGCCTATTCTTGTTTGAGTGGAATCTTTTTGTTTTAGACGAAATTTTCTTTCTAATTCTAATTTACCGCTCCCCACAATACTTTCCCACAACTCCGCATGCTTATCTGCAATTATTGAGCGATAAAATGTCGCCCTGAAAAAGACAACATAATTCCATTTTCGTTCTATTAAAACCGATTACATTTTTGCTGCAGGGTATCTACCAGTTGTATGCAAGTCCGAAGAGTGATAAGATCATTCTATCATATTATCTGAGAGTTACACAATTTTCAACGAGCGAGATCGGAGATGCGCCACTGTACAACTCATGCTCTCTACTAGTCAAAGTTATGACAGCAAGACCATTGCCGACACCCTCAAAATGAATCGCTAGATTGCCATAGATAACAGTGGCGTGCCCACGGTAGCGATAATAAAGTTTCTGGCCACGCTTATGATCTTCGTGTAAGGGGCATATCATGCCACTTCACACCTTCGAAGTCGGCTTGTGGGTCGACAAAATAGACCTGGATATGCTGAAGAGTGTGGTGATCCCCTGGTGAAATCAGGCAGTCGCTTCAAGATTCTGAGTGTGGCAGCAGGACTTGGCGCCGGCCGCAAGTCCAAAGAAACCCATGCTTGGATTAAAAGCAGTGCTACGACTTTGTACTCTTCTCTCACTCCCCTTTCTTTTGCGACTTTAACCCTATGACTACTTCGTTTGTCATACGTCAAGAACATCACAAACATGACCTCCCACAACATCAAAACCACCCTGATCGCTGCCATTCGTCTAGTATTCGCCGAGCTCCTGACAGCACTTGTAGTAAAGGCATGCCCCCAGTTCCGGACCGGTACCGAGGCGGTAATTTAAATTGAAGGCGGCTACATTGAAAAGATGTCAGCTCTACTAGATAATCAAGTTATCTGAATTGATTTTAACAATAACAAGTTTACAATAAAGCTATGGTGCTGTTTTCTTAAGAGCGACACTTTTATCGTTCCATCCCGTCTATATTAACCGATTTTGTCCGCGTGTTTACTGCCTATTACTTCTGCTTTGCCATAGTCATTTCTTATAGCCGCGGAAGAGACAAGCGTGGGGAGAAGAGAACATTTCCCTTTTCGAATGCTCCGTTGAAATATGATGGTCAAAGTCTATACTATTTTACCCCCTCCATCTTAAAATCTTACAAGTAACTTACTGACTTTTGACATTTATGCCCGGATACATCAGCTTCTGTGCAAATTCTCGAACTGCCTGCAAGTATCAAGCAAGCAAATGTTATGCCTTCTTGACTTGACATCCTTCAAAGAAACACACGCAAACTTACACAATACTTGTATATGCATATTTATGTATAAACACATACATATCTTGCGATGAGGTATATATATATATATATATATATATATATATATATACATATACCTCATCGCAAGATATGTGCGTGTATATACATATGCATGCATATGTTTATATATTTATACATTCATTTATAGATAATATATCATTTTACATATATATATATTGAAGCACATATAATAAAATCTCTCCTGTTTTATACAATTATGTCATTCCTGGCCGCATGTTTGTTTCTAGACAACCCATGCACATATATTGCACGATGTCTGTCAATCTAGATATGAAATTTTATTATTGTATTTTACATTCCAGTAATATTAACTTGGTAATCGCTACTATACATAAATTATTTTTAAGTAAATACAATAGTTATATTAGTCAAGAACAATGTGTTTTTCATTTACAACCTATTAGCATAAAAACCCAGCATTTCTCATTTAACAGAAGTTTTAAGCAATTTATTTGCCTTTGATTACATTTTTTCAAGTTTCACCCCAAACAAGGCACATTGCCACTTTTAAGTAGGGGGCTACTATCGGGGACATAAGTTGCAGGTGCATTATAAAGAAAGATGAGTAGCAAGATATTTGTTCACATTGCACTTGAACGTCTGCGTGTCAGTACAGTTGAGAAAGAAGAATCCCGGAAGGGAGTTCTAAAGTCTAGCAGTTCTGGGGAAGAAACTATTGGAGGAAAAGGATTTCTTACACCTAGGGATCTCTACTGTAGAGGGGTGGGATTTAGATGCTTATCGAGTTTGTCGGGGGTGGTCACGTCGAGGGGGTGCACGTGCTTGTTGTTCGTCAGAGCATTCACCATTAAAGTACTTGTAGAACAAACAAAAGGATGCAATATTTCGTCGGTGGGACAGAGGCTTAAGCCTAGATGACAGTTCAGGATCTATCAGGTTGGCGACTCTCTTTTGAACCCTGTCCAGGAGTGAGAGACAAGCAATAGATGCACCAGCCAAAATGTGGCAACAGTACTACATACATGTACAGGGCTAATAGTGGCCTTATAGAGAAACAGGATACTTTCAGGCGTAAGTAGTTTTCTAGCACGGTAGCGAGAGCCCACCTTCTTTGCAGCAGCCTTGCCAATGTTCTCAATGTATCTATTCCAGTTCATGTTCCCTGTAAACGTTAGGCCGAGGAGTTTAAAGGAAGTACTTTCAGGTAATGTGTTTTGGTCATTGCTATTGGTGGGAGAGGAGGTTTTTTGTAATTATTGAAGGAAACAAGCCACTACAGATTGGAGGTCATCCTCTAGTGAGTTCTTTTTTTCTCCTCGTACCTGCTATAAAGAGTGGTTTCATCATCAAATATACACATCTCCAAAACAATTTTATCATTTATGAATATCAGGAATAATAAAGGTTCAAGTATAAACCCCTGAGGTATTCCTGCATTTATATCATATTGTTTAGATGGACGATTATCGAGGACAACTTGGATTTTAATGTTTCTAAATATTGATTAAAAATATTAAAAAATATTATATTTAAGCGTATTTTACGACCGAGCATAATCGGGCGCCTCTGCTATTGACAAATAACATTTAAATACCTTTGATAACAATTTCGAATCTGAGATTACATTTCCATATTTCTTGCATTTATAAATCTTTTTTTTTATAATTATATAACGCATGTGAAAAACTTATGTTGATTATTCTGTAAAAGATAAACCGATTCATAGTCACTATTTGATTCAATGGCTTCGTGCGAATGACAATTTCCATACTGTAAAAATATTATAGTGTTCGTAAGCAAATTAAAACGTGTGATTGGTTGAAAAATAGACAGAGTAGATCTTAAGGATTAAACACAGTTATCTTTTTTATGCATTTACACAATAAACATATTATAATAATATAAAGTATGCTACATAAATAGGTGTAAGCAAGTTGCCTTTTTCATAGTCTACAAACAGTATGTTACGTATTCGCTGTGGTTAGTTGTACAACATGCGTGTGTCTAGTCTATATTAATATCAACATCTACTTTTGTCGCTGGTACAAATATATCTCACACAGCGAAGTTAAAATCATAACAGAGTTTATCTAGAAGAAATATATTGCTTTTATTTCACACCTACAAATCAGCTTTTGATGATAAAGTGTTGTTTTTTTACGTTTCTAAACGGCACGTTGAGTGGTGCAAAGTAAGGCGGTTGACGAGTGGTAAAGAAATGATGACGAGCCTCGCTATCTCTCACCGACTGACTGACTTTTTCTTTGTGGGGATTTTATGTATAAAAACATACTCTTCCTATTGGAATGTTTAATACTTTCTTTGTCTATTGGTTCAATCTTTGACCGATATCCTCTCACATATATCTGGGGCAAATTATACATTCCGTTAGACAATGGTGGAAAGTTTCATTTCTTCACAGTGAATCCTTTTGCGTGTGGTCAACACAATGAATTATTTTTCATTAAGAGATTGCCTGTTAAGTAGGCATAAAGCGTGTTTGACGTTAGTTGGCATTGAAATATTTTTGTATTCAAATATAAATTATAAAGCCTAGAAACAAAATTAACATATAAATCGACACACTGAAGTACTATTTTAACAGTACTGCAAGAGTATGTGTGGATTATTTATTATATTAAAAGTGATAATATAAACAGTAACTATTGCAAAACAATAACTTCTATTAATAATTTTGAAACAGCATCACCACCCGGAGGCTAACAGTCAGCGGCTGAAGACTATAATAATCGGGGAAGTGCTCTGACCTCGTGCTCTTGGATGGTGTGAGGAAAGAATAGACATACGGAAGAAGAAAGGGAAGAGATAGCATGAACAGAAAACGGCTGCACAAGTTCTTTAAGAACAAGACACCTCAACTAAATCAGCGGATAGAGAAAAGGGTTGCACAGTTACAACAGACACTGGCATACGAATTCCATTATTCCTTACCATGATCTGGAGGACAACATGGCACTCTCCAATGTATCGGGTTGTAAAAGGCTCTGAATGAAATACGAAATGAGTAGATATCAGAAATTCTCGCCCTCTGGTCGTGTAGGCTTCTACATGTAATAAACATAATGCTCAAGGAGCAGAATAGAAAACCATTGTAGGGAAAATGACAAAGAAAATTTTTTGCGATTATTTCGTGTCTTCCATGCTAAACCTTTTCCGACTTTGCACAGACTCCTTGAGCCTTAGCAGAGAGGTAAAATCCTGCAAAATTTGAGGAGAGTGCGTAGTTACTATCAAGGTGTTAGACATCAATTAATACTCCTGAAATCACAATTAACTTACAGTAATTTAAAAGATTTTATAATGTAGGCAAATCAGAATAAAGATATTTTAGATTTTAATTCTGATTTAATGTTTTCTAGAATGAGAATTAGGCAATTGGTTTTAATCAAAATAGCAAGAGGGATCCTAGTCATTAATTTACTAGTATTATTTTTTTCCAAATGTTCATAAAAGGATAAAACATTATATCTATTCGTCCAAGAACGCATATTTTTTCATGAATACACGCATACACGGGTATTATATATATATATATATATATATATATATATATATATATATATATATATATATATATATATATATACACTCTGTAAATGACCATACGTAACATTTATTTTAAAAAAGAAAAGTTTCATACATCAAAATACTGTGAACAAATATAGAGACAAGCTTATTATCGAACGCGCTCAAATTGTTGACCATTGTAGTCCATGAACAGCTAACAACGCTTATTGATTGAATCTAAAATGTTCCTAATCACTCCAATTGATACGTTGACACATCCTCTTTCAATGGTTGTTTTCATCTCATTCACTGTAGCTTGTTTTGTGGTGTGAACCCTGTGTTTAACATGCCCCCACCCCACCGCTGCCGAAAAAGAGAAAAATCCATGGAGAGGAGTCAAATCTTTTCACCGTGGACAGTACACGATACTTCCTCTGCGTCCTAACTATGCTTCGCAGGTGACTATCATGATATGCGCTTTTACATCATGATTATAGTGGGGAAGATCTCCATCTTGCTGGAAATTCCATTCTGTATTCCTAAACATCTCTTAGGAACGTGGCATAGTGCAATCATGTAGCAACTTGAGATAATTTACAGAGTGTATACATTTTATTGGGACACCCTATATATATATATATATATATATATATATATATATATATATTTTACTTGTTGAATACCTAAAAGTCTAGGGTTACACACTTACACATCTACCACTATAGAAGTTGACATTTTCTGCCGGTCGGGAGATTCGCACCGAGCCAGGAAGTCAATTTTGATCCAACTTGATAAGCTTTTATCAACGGGCCAACAAATAATTTCTACGGAAATGAATGCAATTTAAAACTAATTAGCGCACATTATAAATGCAGATATTAGACAATCCAGAGTGTTCGAACGAGCTAAAGTCGTGAACGTTTCATAAACGTTAGTTGATTGCTCCTTAATGTATATCTCCCAGACAGTGTGCATCCTTAATTATTCGTAAAGAACTTGACGATAATAATTAAATAATAACTATTCTTTTATACCGACATACACTAGTGTTTCATGCTTACGCTATTATCGGCGTAGGAAGTGACAATCTCTGCCGGTCAGGATATTCGCACCCAATGATGAAACCACGCTATATATATATATATATATATATGTGTGTGTGTGTGTGTGTGTGTGTGTGCGTGTGTGTGTTAAAAGTCTAACAAGCCAAAAACTATATGGTCTCCTGACTGATACCCTTGTCATGTTTTTGAATAAAAGGTAATGACGCCGATTTAGTAAAAGCCTTATAACTACCATAAGGTATTGTTTCTGTATAATTTTTTTAATACTTTGTTTTAATTCTAGATATTATATTGGGGGGGGTCACATATGTTATTTTTTGTTATTTCATCGATATGAAATAAATGAATCAAAATAGCTATAAAGGAATCACACATTAAAGTACAAAACAAAGTCATCACTAAATGGGCTGGGAAGCCACAGTGCTGGTGAAAAAGAAAATTCTGTATCAAGAATTAATTCCAATATACCACCTCTAATTTCAGTGGTGTAATTTGAACACCAAAAGAATTGTTGAGATTCATTAAGGGATTCTATTAATGCCACATTGTTTGTAAGAAGCTGATCCAAATTGAAATAACCCAACAAAAGTACGCTCATAACAACAGGCAAGTTTTTGATCTCATCGGTGAGAAGATTTTGTAAATTTTCCCAGTAGGCCAGGCTTGTGGTACACAAACATACATATGAAATCTATGCTATGATAGGAACAGTGGCATATTAAGCAGTCAACTGTATTGCTTATTAGGAGAAATCTGTCTTTAAAAACCACTGGCGTACTGTCATAGCAATTTCCTAAAGTATGGCTTGTAGGATGTAGAAAATGTTCCCATCCGTGTTATAAACCAGAAAGAGAAGCTTCTACAGTTTCCCTTTTGTAAAACACAAAATGTAACATATTAGATGTTGTGGGTCCTAGGGGAAATGTGCAATATGAGCCGATCAAGAAACAATGTTGTGGAAGAAAACTTTACATCCAGATATTTTTCTGCAAGATGCGTCCAGAAAAATAGACGCTCTTGGCGCATCCTTTTCCACCCTTTTCAGTGCTTCAATGTTGGCCTTGATATCCTTTGGGTGAAAGTTTACAAGTTTCACATTGCAAAATGTTCTGCACGACTGAGTGTCGTGTAAAGCTGCCCTATTTGAATCTGTCACTTTCTCTTTGGGTTATTGCTACTTTAATTCAAGTCAATGTTAAGGTGAAGGTATTTGAGCACATTGAGACTTATAGATCGTCATTTCATGGGCTAGTACCAGTGGAAACTGTGTCCTTGTTTATTGAGAGCTGGAACCTTGCGCTTCATAAGGAAAGGGGCACTGATGAGGATGTGACAGAAACCCAATTGTTTTGAGATTTTGCTTTCCTTTTAAAATTTGCACCAGCTTTTGGATTATCAAATTCAGTATACACAGTACCTTGCAAGGAATAAGTATGAAATATGTTGAACCCTCTTATTGTTCCTGTTGCACCATTGACTAAACGATCATCAAAGTCTTCATTTGTTATCAGAAGGAAGCAAACACCAACACAAATAGTTAAATAGTGTGGTAGTCCACCAGTTTTATGTAGTGGCGCATCGTGTGGAATGTATGGTGCAGCAACATTTGTGTGCTTATCTCTGCGAGAATCTATGGCTACTACTATTTCCTGGCAGCATCTGCAAGCATTGGTCATTTTTCAAAGCAACCACACGATTTGTTAGATGAAGTGTGGTGTGAACACAATTTCAACTGGCAACATTAGTGTTTTCCAGATTTTTAATGAATTCAACATAAGTGTGATCACTCGTTCGAAACCTACTAAGTATCACTGTAAATTCAGGATCATCTGACCGTCTGACACTTTGTGTCAATTCATGCAACTTAAAAAAATCTCTCCAAATGTAAGGTAGATTAAGTCGTTTTACAAAAATTGCATTTCCATAAACCGGAGGCAGTTGAAAGAAGTCAACACAAGAAATGATAGAAATTCCACCAAATGCAGTGTAGATCTAACAATTGACATAAAGTACGGAAAATATTGAAGAAAACTTGATAGTTAGTCATGGAAATTTCGTCAGTGATAAGGGCCTCTTAATGATTGTATTTTGTACGTAGATCATTTCGAAAAAACACTACTGTAATCAGCAAGATAAGTATAAACGTAACTTTAATAGATTAAAGTAACTTTTATTTAATGTATGTTTGAATTCTTGACCCTTTTTCGTTTGTTGGCTTCTCTGCTAAATGACTTTTTTTAACCCCAAAAACTTTTATTATAAGGTATTGCATTTATGAGGATTATGCACGTACTATCGTACGTGATATGTTTAAGAGTATTTTAAGGTTAAAATCAAGTTTTACGATATTTTTTTAACTTCTCAGTACAGAATAGTTACAAAATACCTTCCCTCCCATGGATCTCTAAACACTAACCTTGGTAGATCAGTACAGTAACATAAGTGCCGTGTTTATTTCAATAATTTGTTCATATTAACTAAAATAAAACTTTTTTTAAACAAGTTTTTTTCTGGTTAGTAGCGGAAAATTTAATCATAACTTGAGTTTTAAAATATTTTCAATCAAAAACAAATAATTGCTTCTATTAAAGTCATGTCTGCGTTACAGCGCTGAAATGGGTAATGTAAAACATACTGTCATTGAATTCTTTTTGTATTTTACTGTATTATATTTATGAAACTTATGCACTTACGATACCGTGCCATTTTTAATAGTATTTTCAAGTTAAATTCAAATTTAGCGATATTTTTTATTAAGTTATCAGTACAGAATAGTTACAAAACACCTACCTCTCCCCATGTTAAGCATGGTTTTCGCAATACTAACGTTGTTTGTTCAGTACAGTAACATAAGTGCATAAGTGCCGTGTTTAGTTCAACACTTGGTTAATAGTAACTAAAATAAAACTTTGTATTGGAAACACGTTTTTTTTTTCTTGTTAGTCGCAGAAAAAGCACATCATATCTTACGTTTAAAACTTATTTTTAATCAAGCAAGTTTTATTTTCTTGTAAGTGGCGGAAAAAAAATTAAATATATCTTGCGTTTTAAACTTCTTTTAAATCAAATAACAAATAATTGTTCTTTAACTCATGCATGAATTAACAGAGATGAATGGGGAGTATATAAAAATCTGTCATTGAAGAAATTTTTTAAGAAAATTATTATCTTCCTTGTTCGTTGTTAAATCAGGACCTTTCGAAATGGAACGGCAGATTGAGTCGGAAAGAGATGAAGTGGAAGAGAGACAGGTAGATTTATTAAGTGAGAGACAGGAAGGAAGGATAAAAGCAAGAAGAGGATAGAAGTAAAAATATTGATAGAAGAAGATGGTAATAGAGAAATTGAGGAATGGAAGTGGAGGAGTAAAAATTTAACAATAAATTAAAATAAAACTTTATTCGTGGATGAAAGAAAAATAAAGGTTCTTATTTAGAAGACATCGTAAATTTTTAAGGAGAAATCTAAAGAAAAATATTTATGCATTCCGTATCTATTATGTAACGGAAATGTCATATTCCGAAAATCACATAAATTGATCGAGTAGTTTTATTTTTAAAATCAAAAGTATTGCTTTAGCGATTAATGTGAAATCGTTAGTATTACACAGCTGATTTTTAAAATTCAAGTATTTATTGCGTTTTAAAATTATTAATAACGAAATTAATAAATATGTGTTTGAAACAATGTTGTCGTTTCAGTAGCGGAAAATTCGAGACTTATTTGAAAAAAAAATACTTGCATATTCAAAAGTCATGTATGAATTAACAGGGATGAAATCGGACATATAATAAACACTGTTATTGAAAAATTGTTTTTTTTATTTGAATAGAAAGCATTAATCACAATTTTTTATCTTGTAAGTAGTAAAATGAAAGCGCTAATTGCAAGATTTTTAACTTTGATATCTGAAATTGAAAAAGAACCGTTAGATCAGGGAAATAAAATCTCCAGAAAATGCTGTAACGAAAAAAAAATCTCCAAAAAGAAAAACACTTACCCTACAAAAAATAGGAATATACTAAATGTCCTGTAGCTCTCTATAGTTTTCGGATTATATTAAAGCGATTAGCTCTCAAAATTCCTGCCAAATGTTTTCAGTTACGTTTCTGTTTTTTCGCAGAGTGGTAGCTTTGTTGTACCAGGACAATAATAAAATCAAACGGTGTTTATTGCAAATTAATTTAAATATATTACAAAGTAAAAATCGCAACAATGACGAATCTAAATATTGAATATCGCCGGAAAATTTCTCCACAAATATAATAAAGTTAATAATTGTAAAAGTTTCATTTTACACGTATCAATTTTTTCTTATATTTATCGAGTTCTTAAATAACTTCATAAAAAGCAAGCAACTAATGTATATATGATTAATTGATACATTTTAGAACCGTTCTAAAAGGGGTTTAGCATGGTAGGTAAAAGTGACACCAGTAAAAATGACACATATGAATGAAAAAAATATCACAAGATGAAAATCTTGTAAGTTTTGAGAAAAATATAAAGGAAAACATATATCAAAAAGCATACGTTTGAAAAATTAAAAAAAACATAAAGTATATCTATATTTAAATGTAGATGAGGACCTTCAGCTATCCTCTCCAAAAAAATGAGTAGGACCTTCAGCTATCCTCTCCAAAAATGAGATTTTGCTTTTTTAGACGATTACGTGTGATAACCCCGAAAAATATTTTAGACTTTAAAGAGGAGGATCAGTTTTTCTCATAAATTTATATAGAAATGGTCCTCTATGTCTTGGCATTTCTAATATTTTATACAGATAATTAACCTTTTAAATATGTCCAACACTTAGTCCAACCGACAAAGTGGTAAAAACCACAAAAAAATCACCTTTTCTAAGGGAAAATGCGTATTACTCTTGAGTCCTACACTGTTACAAAGGGCTCGGAATGAGGATGTTATTTACATTAAATTAGGGAGCATTTTCATGCCCACCACAATTCACAATCGGATAAATTTTCTCTGTTGTGCTCTGAATATTAAAAAAAAACTTATCCTGCCAAGTAGAGGAAAAACTTATTTCGCCTATGGTAACATGTATTTGTTATTATATATTCGTTTTTTTAATTTCTATGGATCGTAAAACAAATCCGAATGGACATATTCTTATTTACTTGCCTCACTACGAAGGTATAGTTAAATAAAAGTCAAATCTTCATATGTAGATGGCACTTAAGAAAAAATGGGTTGCCTGCTTACTAATTAGTAACTTTATATTGTAAACCAATAGCCTCTATTAAAGTTCAATCTACAAATATATAATTAATATTTGTAAAATGGCGTCCACAAGAACTACTTCTGTTGCACTGTTAGCCAAAATCAGTCGTAGAACTGTTACATATTTTGCCCATTTAAAACGTCTTCCTGATGTAAAACATTGGGCTAAAACAGCAAAAATGACACTGTTTCAGAATCTAATGGTTGGAAAATATTCTATGCCCCGGAAATGTTATTTGAACAATTTTAACCACTTTTAACTCCCTGGAGACGCAACCAGAATTTTCCCAAAGATTCTATGTCCTGAAAAGTGCTATTTTGGGCCATTGTTACCCCTTTTGACCCACTGGGGAAGCAACCAGAAATTTTATAAAAAAATCCGAGAATTTCACATTTCCTCCCTTTGGTAGTTGTAACATTCTGCAAAATTTCAGAAACATGTAATAAGAACCGACGAGAGTGTATTCTAAGGTCCAAATCCGACTAAGTCGGTGGACCAATAATTCACTATATATTATGAAAAGTACTTGATACAAACCAGATAATCATAAATCATAACATTTTTAGACTCTATGCCGAATCAATCAATACAACAGCAGCAATGGATATCTTTCTAAATAAGACACCTGAATGAAACTTATTTTAATCCATATTTTGTATTCTACGAGTATTCCGTTATTGGCATTGATTATTTAACATTATTAGATCGGATTATTTTAAAGGGGTCATGGTGAAAGATATAATTTTGGTCATCTGTTATCATACTATAGTAATTTTTGTAAATAAATGCTTCAATGAAGATTATGATTCGGTTTTAAATAAAAGAATGGGGTTGATATAACGTAATTCTGATAAAGCGAACCGTTCAGGCCCATCTTCAAATAATATCCGATACGTAATGGTGTTTCAGGTGACTCAAATTTCATTGTATCAAGCACATCTGTTGGAATTTATGCGTCTATCTTTATTTGTAACATCTTTAGAGAGCGCTATCATTATATAGCAAATTACAGATAGAGCTTCTCTCTCCTTTTATTTCGCGGTATAGATTTACAATCTGAGAGAGTGCCAATGCTCGTCCCAACCTTTTCCTTGATAAGCAACTATTCTTGCTCGTGGGAAAGGTTAATGAAATTGGCATCGCCTCTCGCTCCATTCTATTATCGAGTTGCGTTGAAAACTTCCGCGTGGTTCTTGCTCTCTGGAATCCGGCGTAAAAGACGAACGTGCTGGAACAGTACGGAAAAAGGAAACGTTGCGCGGAACATTTGGCACGTTTCCTCGGCCGAATGTGGGAAGCTGATTGGATCTTCTATCGTTGGAAATGAATCATAAGGAAAGTAATTTGCTATTGAATGCTGCGAAACGGTAAAAGCATGTTGTTAAGCTGGTAGTTTTTACTAGTTCCGTAATAAAGCTCACCAAGTATATACTTTTTATGTTATTTAAAAAAAATATTTTTTTTATCATTATAATGGATAATTGGCGACAGTTTATAACTAGAATACGTTATGTGTATAATATGCATCATATTATATTTGAGATATTGAAATTATAATATATATTAAAGAAAAGGTTATTTTGATTGAAGCATTGTTGGTAATATATATATATATATATATACTCTCTCAATCTATCTATATTTCTTTATATCTCTCCTTCTCTCTCTCTCTCTCTCTCTATCTCTCTCTCTCTCTCTCTCTCTCTCTCTCTATATATATATATATATATATATATATATACACCAAAATATGTTGTTGGTTCTAAAACAAGCCTTCACTACTATAAATAAATCATTTGCGTGGACTATCAAGCGACCAAGTTGTTGTGATAGAACATTACCTATATATATATATATATATATATATATATATATATATATATATATATATATATATATATATATACTAGAAGATAATATATACTATTTTATCGATTAGGTAACTGTAGATGTTACATAGCTTAGCATTCCATTCTGTATAATTTTATTCAAAGTGATAGTATTTTAGGGAATAAAAAACTTCTGTTTTATTTTTTTGTACACAGTATAAAAATAATTACTCTTTTTTTTTTTCGTGTTAAAATCATCATTTTCAGCTAAATGATCTTTAAGTAAATTAAACGAAAATGTTTTGGTTTATTTACTTAAAAATGTAGCGATTTCTTTCTTTGATCACAATAAATATTTTCTGTCTTTTTTATTCCGTTTTCACCTCAAGCAAGACACAGTGCCATTTTGATGTAGGGGCCTACTATGTGGGACATAAATTGCGGGGACACTATGGAGGCAGTTCAGCAGCAAGATATCCGTTCACATTTCACTTTAACATCTGCATGACGGTACAGTTGGGAAAGCAGGAACCCGGAAGGGAGTTCCAAAGTCTAGCAGTTCTAGGGAAGAAATTATTAGAGTAGAAGGCTTTCTTACATCTAGTTATTCCTACCGTATAGGGGTGGGATTTTTCTGCTTGTTGGGTTTGTCGGAGTATTTACGTCGAGGGGATACAAGGGTTTATATTTTGACGGTACATCCACCATTAAAATACTTGTAAAACATGCAAAGGGATACAAAATTTCATCGATGGGACATAGACCAAAGCTTAGATGATAGTTTAGGACCTATCAGGTAAGCGACTCTATTTTGAACCCTGTCCAGGAGCGACAGCCTAGTAGCAGGACCATGCACCAGGAAAATATGACAACAGGATACTTTCAGGCGTAAGTAGCTTTGTAGCACGGTAGAGAGAACCAATCTATCTCGCAGCGGCCCTGGCAATGCTCTCAATGGATTTGGTTCAACTCATGTTCCCTGTGAAGGTTATGACGAGAAGTTTTAAAAAACTACTTTCAGGTAACGTATTTTTAGCTATAGCTATTGGTAGTTTAGAAGGTTTCTTGTAATTATTGAAGGAAACAAGTTTAGTCTTGACAGCAGATTGGAGGTCTTCCTCTAGTGTTTCTGTCATTTTCTTAGATATGTGATCATTTGTTTTCCCCTCGTGCCTGTTATAAAGCATGGTGTAATCACCAAATATCCGCGACCGTTTCGGAGTCTATAAGGAACTAACTCACACACAGACAAATTGCACGAATATAACTGTAAAGAAGAGATAGTAATGCGATTCTTCAAAACGACAATTTAATTTTTAAAAAATGATATACTATAAAATATTTGAATTAAAACACACATTTCAATTTAAGTATCCGGTCATCAGTGGAACGTAATTAGCTCCCTTTAATATTGTTAACATCGTTAAGTATTGAAGATTTAAACACGTTATTCAATAATGCAAAACAAATTAAATATATGTCATTTTTGAATTATGTAAACTTATTTTTATAAACATATTTAATAATAATTTGTATGTTGTTTTCAAGTAAAAAAATATTCCGAGTTCCTTTTTTCGGTTTATACCACATTAAAAACGGATCTCTCACCTGACTTTACCTCGTGGAACGTTTACTAAAGACGAAATTTAATTACTGTTCTCATTTTCATTTAGTTGAATTAATCAGTTTTCTATTTATATATACGAGTTGTACAATATTTTTATTAAATGTTTTTTATAAATTTAAAAATAGATTATTTGGATTATATTAATTATTTTAAAGAATATTTTTTAATAAATTCTGTTTTATTTTTTTATATATTTGTAGTACTATTGATGTCCATTCTTTAAAATTCAATGTTCGATCCTCGGTCAGTGAAAAAGAGATCTTTCTAGACCAAGGAAAATTTTATTTCTTCTAATACAATGACTTAACTTTTTCCCTAATGAAAAACCGACTATGTTAAGTTGAACCTCATGGAGAGGCAAATAAATAAGGACTTAATTATCTAAAAAAGAGGTTGTAAATTTTTATTTAACAGTTATTTATATTATTTTAATTGAAATTAATTATTGAGATGAGTATTATTATATTATTTTTTTTATTTATTGCGGACTATTATTTTCATCTTTATTACTTGTTGTTTCACGACGTTTCAGCCAACTATTCCTCTGGCCTTCGTCAAGTGGTAACAACGACGCAACTGCATTCTCAGCAATCACTGCCATCCGTAGTTGTTGTCGTCTCACTATGTTTTGGCCAAATATGCCTCTGGCCGGCTTTGGGTAGGAGTAAAACCGTTATCTTCAGACAATGCTCATCTGGAACCGTAGAGATTCAACGTCTCTATCAACTGTGGCACGGGCCCCGGGCTACGGATGGCAGTGATTGTTAGGAGATTCGAAGTTCCTATACGTCGCGCTTACCACCTGACGACGGCCAGAGGAATAGTTGGCCGAATCGTCGTGAAACAACAACTAATAAAGACGAGAATAATAGTCCGCAATAAATAAAAATTAATATTAACAGTTATTGTTTGTCATTCTTTAAAACTAAAAGTTATGCTTGATGAAACCATAAAAAGTTCTACAACGTTCGCTGGTCCTCTAGGTAAATTATGTTGTAATGATTATAATCATTTACCCAGAGTATTATTTACACTAGTTGGTTGGGCTTTGTTTGGATGTTTGTTTTACTACTGAGTTAACTAACCTCTGACAATGGCCTTTTTGTTTTCGAGTATGCACTTGACAATTATAGCGGAAGAGTTGACGTAAAACTTGCTGCCTGGAAAAGTGAGCCTATTCCTCAAGCAAGATGGTTAACTTTGGCCATCAGACTAATATGTTTATGGAAACGAGGTGCTTATCCACAAATAATGGTAGGCAAACTTCACAGCCTCATCATATTCATAATTAAGGTATATGCAGCTAACTGGTTTTAAATAAAAAGGGATAATGAGATAACTGAGGATTTTTAATATGATCAATAAAATCAAATAATAGCAACCTGAAATTCAACATATCATTTACAAAATTTACAGCATAATACTTTTGCTATACTGTCTGTAAATGTATTATATGCTATTGTAAAATCAGCTAAGCTTGCAATGAAGGAATAATCAATAAAAAAAAAAATTGTCCGTAAGGTAAGCAACGGTTTATACATATAATATTTATAAAATTGCTTAGGTTGATTTATCGAGTGATTTTAAATTTATGTTTGAATTTCATCATAAGATTATATTTTAAGTTAGCACAATAAAGTAATCTATATATTCTTTCAGGAATCTGGTGTCGTACAAAAAACGATGTTTACAAATTAACACAAATTAACTTTGGTCTGAGTTTTTTTAACATTTCACGGAGAAGAAATTGCGTACCAGCATTTACAGAAGAATTTTCTAAAAATGAAATTTTGGAGGCACTGATGAATTGAACTAAGTTTGAAGTTATCAGATTTGCCCTAACTTTTTCAATTTGTTGAAAAGGCAGTGAAATTAACAACCGAAACTTCTAAATTAGTCCATAAAACACAGGCATATAATTACAAAAATGGTATGCCGTCAAATGAGATATTCATTTGCTTCTAACAATTTTATTCATTATGTTAATCAACAGGATACATATTTGTTTCCTTTTTTATAACAGAAAATACCTGTTTTGTTTTAATCTTTAGAAGTATTTTAACTGTTTCAATATAATTAAGGAGGTTAAAAGACGAATGTCGGACTTATAGATGGACATCGGGGAGATTTTTTCAAATTCTAGTTATTTTTATTTCTTATTGAATTTACTGTAATGAAATAAAATAACATTTGTTTGTTTAAATATTGAAAGTAATAAACTTCTAGCCTATTTATATGGTACAGAGAGTCGTGCAATAAGTAATGCCCCTGATCCACTTCCAATTGTCTGATCTAGATGAAATTTCGTATGTGCAATGAGTTATATCTCTACCGGTTATGTGGCAAATTACAGCTCTGAACTAATTGTGGTTTCTGTTTTACAGGTGTTTGAACTGAGTCAGGTGTGAAATAGAGCCTGTTCAATGTCGAGCAGTGATCCGGTTTTTGTATTTGAAAGGACGTACACCACAGGAGACTTTTGCTGACTTATGGTGGTAATATAACCTTGTAAAACGCTGGCATCGTGAATTAAAACATGGCCGGAAGTCTGTAGAAACAGCTCCCAGAGCTGGTCAACCCCCTTCTGCCATTGCGGAGGCATCTGTCCGTCAAGTTGAGGCTGTCATTTTGGAAGATCGGTGCATTACTATTTGACCATTTGCATATGCATAAGGTGTCTGCCAGATGGATTCCTAGGTTGCTCACCCAATTCCAGAAACGAGAACGCGTAAAGTGTTCGGGGATGAATTTAGAGATGTGCCAAGAAGAGGAGTCAAAGTTTTTCAAAAGACTGATTACACAGGATGAAACCTGGGTCCATTATTATGATCCAGAGACCAAAGCCCAATCAATACAGTGGAAGCACTCGGACCCACCACCTCTAAAAAAGGCAAGGTTGCAGTCCTCCGTTGGCAAGGACATGCTCACAGTCTTCTGGGAGCGGGACGGCGTAGTGATGACACATTTCCTGGCAAAGGGTACCACAATTACAGGAGCCTATTATGCCTCACTTTTGTGAAAATTAAGGGAAGCTATCAACGTCAAGAGGCGGGGCAAGATCAGCAAAGGTACCCTCCTCCTGCAGGACAACGCTCCGGTCCACAACTCGCATGTCGCTAGATAAGAAGTACGGGCGGGTGGTTATGAAATCTCCCCACCCTCCCTACTCTCCTGATCTTGCACCCTCTGACTTTCACCTCTTCCCAGCCATGAAGTTGTTTTTGAAAGGAAAGCGTTTCCCAAATGATGTAGCCTTGACTTCTGAAGTCACGTCGTGGTTGGAGGACCAACCTGGGGTGTTCTACAAAAACGGTCTCCAGAGCTGCATCAAACGATAGGATAAATGCATAATTCTAGGTAGTTCTTATGTAGAGAAGGACTAATAACTGTGCCAAGTTTCGTTGCTCTACTGCTATGGGAAGTGGGTCAAGGGCATTACTTATTGCACGCCCCTCGTACATATATAAAAACAAAGATTTTTCAATTTGTTTATTTAGATGATCTTTAATATCGTTTTCTCAAATAAAGGTGCAAGTAAAAAGAAGCTAGATTTTTGTATAATTACTAGCAATCGGTGCCCGGCGTTGCCCAGGTGTTTTGAAGTGTATGCTGAGGAAAATAAAACGGTCAATTTTTTTTAAATTTCGACCCCTATTATGACCTCTTAACATTTATTGTTTAGGGATCAAGTAAAGTTAATAAGTTAGATCCATGTCCAAGGAATCTATATATAAAATATCATGTGTTCAGACCTTAAATTGTAGGAGGAGTTTGGTAGAGTTCTCAAAGGTCTAATTGTTGAATATTGACCACTTAATCGCCAAATTTCTGTCGAAAACCTATCACATCGATTTACCCAAATCTCAGTACCCTGTATATCAAATTTCGAATCTGTAGGCTTAAAATTGACAGAGTTTTAGCGTAGGGAAATGCACACAGACACACACAGACACTATCACCTATACATATATATAAACATAAACATCATATATATATAAGGATAATAGTACGCCATATATATATAACAAAAGACCATTATTTACTGAAGTGAAAGGAAAACCCGGGGGAACTTTACCCAAAAATAAATCTATATTTTTTTGTGTGTATTGATAGTCTGGTACTTATACAGTTTAGTGACGACATTAAAAAATGGAAATATTGAAAAAAAAATTTTATTGTACGTAACTGTTATAGACTGAAGTTCTCCGAAAAAAAATTTCACTTCATTTGATCAAGTAGTTTTTTTTTTTTACAGCGAAAAACAATTATTTATCACGGCTACGTCAACGTGGCCATTTTGGAAATGTTATTGCAGGCCCAGGAATTCCCCAAGGGCAGGTAACTGCCGTACATAGCAGAATACCTCCATTTTAGGACAATCTAGCCCTTTTTTTACCTCCACCAGAATGAGATTTTTTTTTTTTTTTTGCGAAGACAGATGCCATTTTTGGGGTGTTTTTTTTTTTTTTTTAATTTGTAACAGAAGTAAATAAACGAAGTTATCCATGCGTGTCCATAATGCTTAGGCAGTGAAAAGGTATTTGAAATATATTCCGCGTAAATGCATATAAGCTAACGGAAATTTTCTATCACATTTGATTTTAATTTTAAGGTATTTAAACTATGAAATCAGATCATAAACATATGGAGCACCTAATGCTCTATTTCCATGCGTGAAACCCACACAACTAATATGTCTACAGCCCAGATTGCTAGGAACCCCATTCGTTCCTCTCTAGCTCACAGCAAAGCCAGGTTGTAGATAAAAGCATCTAAATCCAAGCACGTCACCGGATCAGGGACGATGCAAGTCATCCCCTCACTGATATACGTTCAGAATTGACGTAGAGTGGAACGATTGAAAAAGTGTTTAAAAAAATAGGGTGGTTGTTAAGATCAATTCTGAAGCAATTGAAGTATATCGCACTACGAACTAATCGACAGGTCAAAGAAAACTCAGAATTGTTATGATATCTTTGTCGCTGCGTCTACTTCTACTGGCAGTTTTTGTCATCCTCAGATAATCCCATCCGTTCTTCAAGTTGATCCACATTAGTCCCCTCCCCGAATTGCCGATATAGTTCCCTCCTTGAGCGGGCGAGGTCACTAGACACCGGGAACACAGGGAGCACACCTTGGTATTTATTGAAGAACCGTGAGTAACATAGGCCTACGATGGCATTCAACCTTGTCTTGGATGAGGTTGGGGAAAGCGCTCTTAATCACAGGTCCCCATGCCGACTGATTGGCCAGGAAAGCCAATATATCTGCAAGTGTGTAACTTGCCAAGTCAGGTTTCCTCGAGTTTCAATCGGACGGACGATCGGTACAGATCTCTCTACGAACTAACGGTCACCTCTCGTACAAGAAGAGTGAGAAGGGAAGGCGCACTAATGCCGTCAAGCGGTTCGCAGGGAGATATATAGCTAATCAGGAAAGGGTAAAATAACATAGGTAAAGAGTGCATGTCTCTGCTCTTAACTTTTAAAGTATATCTACTTCGGAGCCAAATTTTTAAATAGGTTCCTATCTTTGACTGTAGTTCCAAAAAACTCTTGTGCAACACGGTTCGAATCAAACCCTAAAGATCCGTACCGAGTTATGTCTAATTGAAACTGTCTGGTAGCGCACCCAACACCATGCAACTAACCTTAGGCCGTTTGGATTTGCTAACTATGCGAATGCTTCTGCGGCTCGAGACGCACACTGTCACATCACTGACATACGCAGAATCCATGTTTCCTGTACCCCCAGACAAATTAATTTCTCGTAGGCTCGGTCAAGTCGCATTGATCTATTGAAGTCAGGATTAAAAGCTGGTGCTTCTAAAACACATACTAGAAAACAATGGCTGACCCTGTCAATAATTTTGGACTGATCTAAATTGATCAGCGGGGGTTTGCTGTTCTTTTTAAACCTTTTGTGATTCTACGAATAAAATGCAAATTTTTCTGAATCAATCTCCAATTCACAGCATAATTCTGCTTTGGCTCGACCAATTCGCCGATAATGCTTCAGTGCAGCACCCATTTCAAAATCCATAACCCGATCATTACAATCAATCACTTGAACAACGTGCAGACGAAACGAATAGGTCAAAACTGTACGACTGCCATAGAAAAGAAACTACACCATAAACTATGGCGATCCGAAACACTGTTGTTCACAACAACATCAATCACAGTCTACTCTCAGCACCTTTGTGTACAACGTTTACTGTTGCGAGCACAGTGCACCCTAATATCAAGTAAACTCTCCAAACACATTGATTACCAATGCTTAAAAGGCATCCCAATGCTTCTAAAGCACTTGCTAATCTCTGATTGAATTATAGTGAGTTTCCTGAGACACAGACACCTTTATGTTTAAGGTTACGAGGCCCCTGTGCACACGAGAAGCTTTGCTTCGGCACCCATGTCCATAGTATTCAAGCTCCCATGACATGCTCATTGTTCAACCATGATTATAGCGTAGATCTTAACTTATCCATAAGTGAGTATGTGTGTATGAAGACAATTTTCGTCCTATTTCCGGTGCGAATTTTCGACCTACAGACCTGATAGGGTATTCATACTAATGGAAGCATTACAATTGGTTTTCATCTGAACAAACATGGTGCTTAGATGTCAAAATTGAAAAATTGGTACTTTGGAGTCATCGGATGTTTATTTGTTTGTCAACTTTTTCACAAGGTTGGAAAACACTTTTTAAAGACATTGGCATGCGGGTCTAATTGTTATCGTACCTGACTCACTGTCTTCAGGTGTGGGTTTCGTTCTGAGGTCGAGTATTTTTCTTCTTACATTTTTCTTTCTTGTTTAGACAAAAGAATAATACCCGCATGCACATATCCCATATTCTTTCCGTTTAATTCCTTCATTTTAAGGAATTTAACGCGTAACACCTAGTATCCTGATAAAACTGTGCCATTTTGATTCACTTATATGAAAATGAGTTTGATTTTTTATAGAATGGCTATTTTTGATAAGTGTTCAACATTTACAATTTCATAAATAATGTATTGTCCGTTGAAATTATGATCAGATTTTCAATGATAATCTTTAATACACCCCAGGAGGTAGATTGTTCTACGAAATTAAAACCTATACCCTATATTATATTCAAAAGACATATCCTGCTGATTTTAACAATGAAATAAGATGCTATATTTGTCAAAACTCAGTGGGCACGGCGTCAAGCAGACAAATAGATTCTAGACTACAGTCAATTATTAAATGGTGGTATTGCTAGTCCCATGATCTCTTATTTGTTTACAGTCGGGTATATATTTAGAACTGAGTATATGTCGTTGATGTGAGGCTTATCATTTCATAATTTATTGATGTATCTCTTTATTTTCGTTTGAAGACCAGCATAAAAATGATACCAAAAAATAAAAAAGAGAACGTTTGAAGAAAAATAAAAAAGTGATAGTTTTATCTGTTTATATAAGAATGATAGCCGAGTAAACATATTTTACGATAAAATATATACAAGTATATATATATGACTACTTCATTTAATCATATAAATTAATATACGAAAGTATAGATTTATGCGTAAACTTTTAGTATTTACTTCAACAGTGCTCAATACGTAGGTAGAGCTAGGTAGTAAGTTATAAAATATATATGTCGATTAAGCTACACAGAATAAGCCTGATGAATCCTAGCGTGGCTGAAACGCGAAATATTCAGTGTAGCTTTAATCGCCATATATATTTTATAACACACTATATATATATATATATATATATATATATATATATATATATATATATATATATAATACGCATCAAGTGCGCTTGAAAGCCAAATTTCAACGCTATATTATGAAGATAAACAAATATTTTACTTGTTTAAAATTTATAATTTAAATCTTTTCGGGGTCAAATTTCGATCTTCAGTATGTTGTGTGTTTCTTTTATTTTCTTCTTTCTTGACATGGTGTAAAGTACTAGAAAGAAAAGTCAGTAGTAAAGATCCGCGCACTGTCTCTCAGTGGTTGTATTTTTGAAAAGTCGGGAACGGTGCGTTGGCTACGCGAGATTCATGTCAGGGTTTTGAGTTCCGTAATAGAAGCGTTGATTTAATTTGAATAAAATAAAATAAGCATCGAGAGCGCTTTAAACTCAAAGTAAAGCGTAATATTACGAAAATAAACAAATACCTTTGTAGTATTGCGTTAACATTTTGCTTTCAAACGTACTTTAAATGAACGCTTCTGTAACGGACTTCACACTCCTGACATACATACATACATTCATATATGTATACTTACATATATATATAAATATATATACATATATATGTGTGTGTTTATACTTACACTAATTTTTATCTATATATTTAAAATATTTACTACATTATACATTATAAACTCCAGTATTCCATATTTTCTTAAACATCATATAATATGAAGTGCATTTCATTGAAACCTTCATTTACACTTTGATGAAAGACCGTAAAAATACTTCGGCTATTATACGGAAGAGATTTGGTGCTTATTTTTATGATTGTAAAATGATAGAAGTCGAAATATAAGAGTAAAATAATAATTTGAGTAGGGGTCAGGTTGTGTAACCTATGTACAGTGTAGAAAAAAATTCTTCTAAGAATAAGCTAGTGTGAAAAGAGAGGGTTGAAAGACAATTAATATATTACAGTTTATTTCAATTAAAGCTACTTCATATACAGATCCTTCCACCTCATCCATCTTCAGTATGGCTTTGACCTCAGTTCTAAACCGTGATATTTCCAATATAATAACGTATACGATGGTGTGTGCTGAGAAGAAACAGTCATAACATTCTCCATACAATCCTAAATAAGACCGGCTCTCTCTCTGTCTCTCTCTCACTCTCTCTACATATATATATGCATATATATATGCATATATATATATATATATATGGAGGCGTTAAATGGGGAAAATAAAATCAATTCTTTAAGAGTAGTATTATCGGAATAATATAAAGCTCAACAACTGATGTCTACCACTATTAAACTTATGAATATATATATATATATATATATATATATATATATATATATATATATATATATATAATTTAAAGGAGATTAGAATAATAGTCTAAAGAGCTAAGTGTATTTTAATGTAATAGTGAAATTACTAGTTTAATTAAAATACAGGAAATGCTCGTTGTATTTTAGATATATAATAAGCTCGAAAGTTAAATGTCCTAGAGCTAATTCAATATTAAGTAATGTGATTTATAATTTAAAAGTTTTAAAATTTTTTAAATTTAAAAATCAAAATTTAATTAAATTAAAAATCAGTTTCATAAGAAGGAACAACAACAAAGTCAATTATCTGTACGATCGTTTCGGAAATCAGTGCTTTTTATTTGTGGTATACATGAAGTCACGTAGAATAATTATACATAGTTTTTTTGGTAAGCACGGTCTCCTCATCAGCAAATGTAGGAGGATTTCTATTGAATTGAAAAGACACCAAAAATAAACCTAGCATTAAAAGTAAGGCAGATGAATCTGAAAAATTGGAGTAAAAGGTTTGGATATAAAATTTATAAGAAAATTAATAAGAAAATTGGTATAGGTTAGAGATAGAAATAGGTAGAAAATATATATATATTTGAATTTACATAATAAATTTGATTTAAAAATATATAGATATATAATTACCTTTTGGTTTTTCTTTTTTTGAAATCAGGAACTGTATTTAAAGTAGTCATTTAGATGTTTGCTATAGCTTTTTATTTTATTGAATGATGAATTTTAAAAGGGCGACGCTCGTGCAGTAAATTGTTTCCGTTAGCGTATTTTGATTTAGAGACGCTACAGTTAATATCTATAGAGAGAGAGTTTTTTTGTTTTTTTTTTTTTGCAAGTTTTTAAGGGGAGATAATTGTCATGGCTTTATTTATTATTTGATTTACGAGTCTAAGGGCGGTAATTGGTTTAACTTAATTTATTTAAAAAAAAAATCCATTTTTACTAATGAGTAATTTTTAATGATTTAAGGTGGTTTATATTTATTAAATTTAAACCAACGTTTATGATTACACGATAGAAGCTCGTGTCTTGAATTTACTAGTTTGGTTGTGCTTTTTATATCTTCATATTTTAAAAATTTTAGGGTTTCTTTTGTACATAATGTACAAAATTTATCTCCTGGTTTATATGATTTGCAAGTCTCAATTATTTGCCATTTTAAGTTGAAAGAAATATTGCTATTTTTTAATTGCCAAATATAGTTGGATAGAGTAGTTTGGTTTGATAGAGAGTTATTTTTAAAAGAATGTTTGTGCGTTGAAATTCTATGTTTTATTGGGCCAGATGTGGAACCAATATATATTACCACTTGATTATTATGATTATTTTCCGTTAGGTCTATTGTTGGATTATAATGTGGTGGGTTGGTTAATAATTGATCGGTAGATTGATTTAAGTTGGTGTTATTATTTAATCTGGTAGTTGAGTTATGGCTGTTGATAGGTTCTTGTATATTTGGAGTTTTTGATACTGTGCAGCTATAGATAACATTTTTAATTTTACATGAGCCTTGTAGGGGACATTTATTTTTTCTTCTACAGTTACAGTCCGATGTATTTTGTATAGTTGCATTTTGTAGTTTATTAATTTTATTATTATTAGAGCTAATTATTTTCTGATGAAGGTTAGGCATAGTAGAGTAAGAGACTTTAATTTTGTTCTTATTGAAAATCTTATTATATCTATGGGGGGCTTTAAAGTTCTTATCTAATATTTTAAAAAATTCTCTAGCTATGTTTGTTTCTAGGTTTTTGGAATACGGGGGGTTGAACCATAGGATCTCCTTGTGTCTATTCTTACGTTTGCGGGTTTTAGTTTGTTGTTTATTTATATTATTATCTAATATTTGTAGTTTGGTTTTATCTTTTTTTGTCTCCTGGTTATTTTTCTTAACTCGTATACGGGAAGACATTGCCATATTATATGTTATTACGCTCTTAATAGGTTTATTTTTAATGCAGTTTATGTTTCTATCATTTTCATTTATGAATTTAATTTGTGAATTATATCCAGAGTTTTTAAGGGCTTCATTATAGTATTTTTCATTTTTGGTAAATATTGATTTAGTAGAAGACAGTCTAGAAATTCTTAGAGCGATATTGGGAACTATTGATTTTAATATTGATTTAGGGTGGTTTGATTGATTGTGGACATATAGAAGTGATTGGTTAGGTTTATGGTATGGTTCAAAGGTAGAATTTTCAAGATTTAAGGTTATGTCTAAGAAATTAACAATTTTTTTATTAGGGTCGATTTTTATACTAAGTCCATAATTTTTAAATAATTTATGTAGAGCTTTAATTGCATTTTCATAATTTTTATTAGTAGAATTCGTTATGAAAAGTGCATCATCTCTATATAGCCCTCCTTCAAGTTTGAATTGTTTATGGAGTATACAATGTATTTCATTTAAAAGGAAAAGGCCAACTAGATCGTACAGATAATTGACTTTGTTGTCAAACTGATTTTTAATTTAATTAAATTTTGATTTTTAAATTTTAAAAATTTTAAAACTTTTAAATTATAAATCACATTACTTAATATATATATATATATATATATATATATATATTACTGTATAGATTTATGTCTTCATATCCTCTTGTTACTGATTCCTATATATATATATATATATATATATATATGTTTATATATATATGTGTGTATGTATATATATATATGTGTGTGTGTGTGTACATATATGTACATATACATTTTTTTAATACAGAATGATATATATGTGTATACATCTATATACATATGTATGCAATAGTTCTTTGTATATTTATATGAATTTAAACATATATTAGCAGGCCCGGTCGTAAAGTACGCTTAAATATGATATTTTAATTATATACTGATTTTGTAGTTATTATTATTTTACATTACCCAATATATAGTCATGAATTAAAAAGTTGTGGGTTTTTTAAACGACACAGTTGCTACGGAAACGAGTCATAAAAAACGTCGCTCACCTCCTTATGTGTTATTTTACGATTTTGAACATCACTAAATCCGTCATAACTTTTATTTTATTGAATGAAAATTTATTTATTTTAATTTTCACAATATAGCTGGAAACGTTATCTATAATTTTTTTTTTTGATAATTGGCGAAGAATAAAGTCGGTGTATAGCTTTAAAACAGTTTTAAATGACTAAAACTGCCACTGAACCACATATTCAAACACTACCGTGTTTGAATGATATATATATATATATATATAAATCTATATATATAAATCTTTCTATATATATATATACATCTATATATATAGATGTAAATATATAGATGTAAATATATACATACATACATATATATATATATATATATCATTGCTCTTTGAAGTAAATTGTTTATTCTATAAAATATTAAATAATTAATGTAAATACTTACAATATCACAAGATGAAATCATTCGATCGTATACGTGAAAAAAAAACGCCTGTAGCATGGATTTAACGCTTATGATAAATAAGAAGCAAAATTTAATTTGAATAACATATTTCTGGTTTTGATTTTTTTGTTTTTAGTTCTATCTGTTAAATATACATGAGATTATTGATGTGATATCGGGAAATGGCAGCTGTGTATTTCTATTTAAGTTAATATACTTATGTTGGCACAGGTGGATAGATTTCAATACATTTGTGTTTTGAGATTTTCTCAAACGAACTAAAAACGTTAAACAACATGATTTCTAATTTATATTGATATATTTGATTAAATATAGCATAAAATCGCCTTGAATTAAAGATGAGTCGGAGTTTTGCCTGCAGCTTAAAAATCACAGAAGCGAAATCATTTCTCAAAACAATCAATTTTGACTGCAGCGCTGCGACGCCATATTCAAGATGGCGCCGAAAATCTGCATTTATAAATGATCGAAACTACTTTTAGAATATTTAAACAATAGAAAATGAGGAAATAAAATGCTTTGCAGAAACAGGAAAGGAAGACAATAAATTTCGTATCATTAATTTTTTTTATCCCAAAACCAAATCAGAACAACACCAGCTGAGCCTTTATTACAATCTTAAAAAAATGTTATTGTTCTTTTGTTTTTTAGTTCTTGCCTAATGATTATTTATAAATCACTTAAACAGAACAAAAAGAAAATCAGCATTGCTATTTTGTTTTTCTTTGCGTATGCGCATTATTAAGTTCATCGCAGTTCTTATATCTACGACTGAAAAAGACTACAAACCAAAAACCGAGTAATATTACCCTGTGTCTTGAGCACTTACTTATACAATATGTTTATTTATTTTGATTTGAGTTTAAAAATAGAACATTTAATTCCTTACTAAGATAAAACATTTTTTTTATTTTGTGATATTTTGTGATGTGTAATTTTATTATTATTATTATTATTATTATTATTATTATTATTAGTTTACATACAGTTTAATGGCTTGTGCTGTAGTTTACCATCAGGTCTTATCTAGCAAAAGATCTTATGCAACACACAAAAACCTCTCCTTATCAAATCACCACTTAGAATGTCCCCGTACACATGACCACTCATTGACAATAAACCTTTCCATTTTAGGGGAATTGTGGTTAGTTTATGGTGATTAAAATTAAAATGAAAACTCTTATTTTAATCATATTCATGGAAATTCTTATGTTAAGTAATAAAAAATATCAGAATATATATATATATATATATATATATATATATATATATATATATATATATATATATATATAGCTATAATATAAAGCTGAACGTCTGTGTGTGTGTCTGGTCACGAATAGGCTTCAATATGGTTGACTATTATAGAAAACTGATCACATATAATGATAGAAGATGTATCGAGACACAGTAATGAGTATTCTGATCTGATATAATGATGGTTCATTAAAATTGTGGGGTCTGCGTACGCGCCTGGTCCACAAAGTATGGAAATGAAAAATGTAAAAATTAAAAAAAAATGTTTACAATTTTTTTATATAGATGTACATAAGAATACTTTGATAAGTATTTTTAACTTAAATAGGGATGGTATAATAAAATTGTGGGGTCTGCATTTACGCCTGGCCTCCATAGAATGGAAATAGGCAAAAACTTTAATAAATACTTTTCATATCTATCTGTGTAAGTATACTTTGATAATTATGTTTCAGTTTGAGGAAATATAGTATAATAATACTATGGGTGTTCGTTCGGGCCTGACCTCCATAGACTGGAAATATGTCACAAAGTTTAACAAGGTGTTTTAATATAGATCTGCAGAATATTGAGATAAGTATTTCAGTATGAACAGGTATGGTATAATAAATTTCGATGCTATAAAATTCGAAGTTATCTCTTTACAACCCTTCCTTTTCATAACCTATCATACTTTCATAAATCAGAGTCCATTTTCTGTAGGCTGTTTTTTAATCCAATCAACGACCGATACTTTTGCTAGTACACACACACACACATATCTATGTATATATATATATATATATTTATTTATTTATATATATATATATATGTATATATATATATATATAATAAAATGTTTTATTTACTATCTGCTCTTATTATAAGCTCTATCTCCTATTTGGTTTTATCGAACTTTTTACATCTTGCTGAGATAACTTTATAAATATTAATTCTTTAATATTTATAATATACTTTAGTTTTACCGTCTTGGATAATTTTGGTAAATTTAATTGTAATTTTTATTTTATTATAAGCTGCCGATTGGTTGAGCTTTTTGTTCTTTCCAGATATGTTTGAAAAGGAACACATTACTCTGTCTGCCAAAAATATCCCTATTCCTACCCAACAAGAATATATCCACAAATGTGTTTTCGCTTTGAGGAATTTCCTAAAAATATAAGGTGGAAGGCTTATAACCATGACTTAATCATTAAAAATAAACTTAAAGCGCCTATTTCCTCTGAGGACCAACCTTATCCAGAAATCTTAACAAATGAACTCCCTATCAACTCTCATAGAGAACAAAAGAAAATAGAAAGAATTGCTGTAAAGTTTTACGGATTAAACCCCACTGCCCACTCCAAATACAACGTTTACCTTGAGGATTTGAGAATTCCATGTTAAATTTAATCAAAAAAATTAAATTTAAGAAACAAAAACACTATTATAATCCGGTTACTCGGAAAATAAATAATCTTCACGAAAAGGTTAAAAAGAATGAACATATATTCGTCACTGCTTATAAGACAAGAACTTATTATAAACTTGACTATCCTAAACTTAATAAATTATATAAAATAGTCACTCCTAAGACTTTAGATTCCATTAATTTTGAAGCTAAAATTTACTTACTTCTATGAATATTCATAACTTCACTAAAATAATTTCTCCGGGTACCCCTAGATTCACTCTCAAGGATCATAAAACTAATTTCTATGACAACCCCTCCATCAGATTGATCTGCTCGTCTAACTCTGCTGTAGGCAAAAATATCTTACGGAGAATCATCCTTTCTATTTAAGAAAAAGTAAGTTTCCCTCTTTGGCTAAATTCAGATTCCGTAATTAATTGGTGCGTCTCCCTTAAAATAAGCACCTCCTTAACTTCATAACCTTTGACATCCAAAATTATTATCAATCAATTCATCCGATCCTTTTCAATAAGATTCTAATCTTTGCTAAAAGAAATTCTGACTTAACTAATTTAGAAATTAAATTAATCCTCCTAGCGAGAAAGTCCCTTATACAATTTAACAATAAGTTTTGGACTAGAAAGGACCCCCCTGATAATTTTGACATCTTGATGGGTTCTTCTGACTCTGGTTTTTACCGATTAAGTGGGACTCTTCTTACTGAAAGAACTTAAATACCACTTTAAACATATCCAATGGGGCCTTTATAGAGATGGTGCCCTTTTTACTACAACAGCCAGGCCAAGAGGGTACAACACAACATTACATAACTTATTAAATAACTTTGACATTTCTATAATTATCGAAACAAACAAAAAAACTTCAAATTTTCTAGATGTTACACTTAATCTTAACACCGAAACTCATAGCCCCTATCATAAACCCATTCTTACGCTTTTATACGTCCATATATATTCTAACCACCCCAACTCAATTATAAAATCTATAGTACTATCCGTCTCTATAAGAATTCTTGCTCTTTCTACTGATAAAAAGCTTTTAATCAAAATGCTACTTTCTTCAAGGGTGCCTTAAGGAACTCAGGAGACAAGGAAAAGATTTAATACAAACATTATGCTCCTCCTGCAGGCCGCCTTAAATCTGTAATCACACACAATATGACTCGTAAGAAATCAATTCAAATTACAAGATCTGCCGCTATCAATAATAATGAACCAGTCTACATATATAATCCAAACAAAAATACTAATTGTAATACCTCTAACCCACCCAGTCTCATCAGGAGAAAGAAAAATATTTGGCTTAATCCTCCATTTTGCGTAAATGTCAAAAGTAATATACCTAAGGAATTCTCTAACTTTGTACAAAACTTTTTCAAATACCCACACAGATATAGTTCTTTTTTTCAATAAAAACTCAATCAGGATTTCTTATTCAACAATGGATAATTTAGCACAAAGAATCTTAACATCTAATAACAAAAAATTAAATCAGCCCAAAAAATCCCTTTCCCAGTTAAACCCAAAACTGCCTGTAATTTTAATAACAAACATCTGTGCCCACTCCATAATGATTGCATCCATAAAGATGTTATATATTCATGCACAATTATGAGCTCCCAGGCAATCCTCCCATAACAGACACTAATATTTCATCTTCAAGTTATCCTTCTTCCCATCCTCCATCTGATAGTTACTAATCAAATATACCACTCGAGCAGCCCGTCCATCTAAAATCATACAACTAGCAATAATAATAATAATAATAATAATAATAATAATAATGAGAATAATAATATTTCTCGTAACAGCCATCTTAACACTAACAGCACTCATTATCCCCTCCAAAATAGTCCTCGTACAATCATTGTCCCACCCTTTGTTGAACACTATGAACAAAATTCAAACTATTTAACTAATACAAATCAGCGAATTAATATTAATATCAGACCTCGAGCTTTTAATAAAGTACACACGTGTATCGGTGCTACTTCAACATTAATTAATAAAAGAATATCAAACCACATTTCTTCTTTTAACAACCATAATTCTAATAATAACCAAGGAACTTCTCTAACCACTTTAATTTAAAAAAAGTAACAATATAATAAATTCTAAAAACGAACATATCTCTTTCTGTAAACATAAGTCCAAATTTAATTATAGTAATTTTGAAATTACATATTATTACTTTAACCTTTCAGATAGATATATATATTTTCTTTAACATTATCGTTTTTTCTACATACTGTGCTTAGTACTTTATAACTTAATAATCCGTTATTTTATTTCTTTATTTCTTCTTTGTTTGGCCGGGTTTTTTATCTGCAATTTCCGTGTTGGTCTTTAAATATCCCTATTTATCTAATATATCAATACATATTCTGTATGTATATTTTCTTATATTTTTCTCTATGCATTTACTTACATTCTTACTTGCTTTATCCGGAATTTGAAGATACCGGCCATCCTCTCCCTT